>NC_081396.1:485082-632582 GCF_030684315.1 Stegostoma tigrinum | reverse complement strand
AACCAGTCTCTATTGTGTTCAGCCTGTAACAGGCCTCTACACAATAACCAGTGTCTATTGTGTTCAACCTGTAACAGGCCTCTACACAGTAACCAGTCTCTATTGTGTTCAGCCTGTAACAGGCCTCTACACAGTAACCAGTCTCTATTGTGTTCTACCTGTAACAGGCCTCTACACGGTAACCAGTCTCTATTGTGTTCAATCTGTAACAGGCCTCTACACAGTAACCAGTGTCTATTGTGTTCAACCTGTAACAGGCCTCTACACGGTAACCAGTGTCTATTGTGTTCAGCCTGTAACAGGTCTCTACACAGTAACCAGTCTCTATTGTATTCAACCTGTAACAGGCCTCTACACAGTAATCAGTCTCTGTTGTGTTCAGCCTGTAACAGTCCTCTACACGGTAACCAGTCTCTATTGTGTTCAACCTGTAACAGGCCTCTACACGGTAACCAGTCTCTATTGTGTTCAACCTGTAACAGGCCTCTACACTGTAATCAGTCTCTATTGGATTCAACCTGTAACAGGCCTCTACACAGTAACCAGTCTCTATTGTGTTCAACCTGTAACAGGCCTCTACACAGTAACCAGTCTCTATTGTGTTCAACCTGTAACAGGCCTCTACACAGTAACCAGTCTCTATTGTGTTCAACCTGTAACAGGCCTCTACACAGTAACCAGTGTCTATTGTGTTCAGCCTGTAACAGGCCTCTACACAGTAATCAGTCTCTATTGCATTCAACCTGTAACAGGCCTCTACACAGTAACCAGTCTCTATTGTGTTCAGCCTGTAACAGGCCTCTACACGGTAACCAGTCTCTATTGTGTTTAACCTGTAACAGGCCTCTACACAGTAATCAGTCTCTATTGCATTCAACCTGTAACAGGCCTCTACACAGTAACCAGTCTCTATTGTGTTCAGCCTGTAACAGGCCTCTACACGGTAACCAGTCTCTATTGTGTTCAGCCTGTAACAGGCCTCTACACAGTAACCAGTCTCTATTGTATTCAACCTGTAACAGGCCTCTACACAGTAACCAGTCTCTATTGTGTTCTACCTGTAACAGGCCTCTACACGGTAACCAGTCTCTATTGTGTTCAATCTGTAACAGGCCTCTACACAGTAACCAGTGTCTATTGTGTTCAACCTGTAACAGGCCTCTACATGGTAACCAGTGTCTATTGTGTTCAACCTGTAACAGGCCTCTACACGGTAACCAGTGTCTATTGTGTTCAGCCTGTAACAGGCCTCTACACGGTAACCAGTCTCTATTGTATTCAGCCTGTAACAGGCCTCTACACGGTAACCAGTCTCTATTGTGTTCAGCCTGTAACAGGCCTCTACACAGTAATCAGTCTCTATTGCATTCAACCTGTAACAGGCCTCTACACGGTAACCAGTCTCTATTGTGTTCAGCCTGTAACAGGCATCCACTCGGCAATCAGTGTTGACTGGGAGAATTTGTTATTGTCTGGCAACATACATCAACTGTTTCCACCCGACCCCAGAAACCACTTGCAGCTGTTGGGGGAAAGTGTTGAGACCAAACGGTGGCACAGTGCGTCTCACGGTGATGCGGAACCAGGTTCGGTTCCCCCCTTGGGTGAGTGTCTGTGTGGGGTTTGCATGTTCTTCCTGTGTCTGGTTGGGCTTCCTGACATATGCTCCAATTTCCTCCTGCAGCACAAAGACCTGCAGGTTCAGAAGGTGATGCTGGACTGGGTAGTATGTGGGCTCCTCAGCCAAGGGTGCACCCATTTTGTACTTTATTTCTTTTCTCGTCCTTCTGTCTCTTCTAAGTTTTGTTAGCGCTTTTAAGCAGCCTGCCTTGGATCAGCTCTGTAAAGCGGGCTGGTGGCATGGACTGGAGGCTCGAGCAGAGTGGGGACACCTAGTGTTCTGGAGGGTCGAGTACAGTGTTGCTGTTGCTGTTCCAGAGACTTGGTTAACGGAGGGACAGGATTGGCAGCTTAATGTTCCAGGGCACTGACATTTCAGACAGGATAGAGGGGAATATAAAAGGGATGGGCCGTACTCAGTAAGGAGAATGTCACAGCTATACTGTGGGAGGTCACCTCAGGTCGCTCATACAGCGAGGCAACATGAGTAGAGCTCAGGAACAGGAAGGGCACTATCACAATGTTTGGGGTTTACTATAGGCACCGCAACAGCTAGCAGGCTGATAGAAGAACAGATATGTAACCAGATTTAGGCAAGTTGTAAAAGTAATCGGGTTGTAGTCATGGGTGAGTTTAACTTTCCATGTATTGGCTGGGACTCACTTAGTGTTTGGGGCAGAGTTTGTAAGGATCATCCAGGAGGGCTGCTTGAACCTGTGTGTAGATAGTCCAACTAGGAAAGGGGCCATACTGGACCAAGTATTGGGGAATGAGCCTGGCCAGGGCGTTGGGTCTCAGTAGGGGAGCAGCTCAGGAACAGTGATCACAGTTCACTAAACTTTAAAGGTACTGATGGATAAAGATAGATGTAGTTGTTAGGTGAAGGTGCTAAATTGGGGGAAGGATAGTTATAACAATATTAAGCAGGAACTGAAGAAATGTAGATTGGAGGCAGATGTTTGAGGTCAAATCAACATATGGTATGTGGATAACAAAGTGTGGAGCTGGATGAACACAGCAGGCCAAGCAGCATCTCAGGAGCACAAAAGCTGGCATTTCGGGCCTAGTCCCTTCATCAGAGAGGGTATGTGGGAGGCTTTCAAGTGTGAAATGCTGAGAACTCAGGACCTGCATGTTTCTGTAACGATGAATGATAAGTATGGCAAGTTTAGGGAGCAGAAAATATTTACCAGGATGTTGCCTGGTATGGAGGGCATTAGCTGTGTGGAGAGGTTGGAGAAACTGGTGTTGTTCTCACTGGATCGATGGAGGTTGAGGGGCGATCTGACAGAGGCCTACAAGATTATGAAGGGCAGAGTGGGCAGTCAGAAGCGTTTTCCCAGGGTGGAAGGGTCAGTTAGCAGAGGCTGTGAGTATAAGGTGCGAAGCGCAAGGTTTAAAGGTGATGTAGAAAGGGAAATTTTTTACACAGAGGGCGATGGGTGCCTGGAACACATGCCGCGGGAAACAGTGGAAGTAGATACTACAGTGACTTCTAAAGGACGTCTTGACAAATAGTTGAATTAGATGGGAATAGAGGGATACGGCCCCCGGAAGGGCAGGGGGTTTCAGTTGTGACAGGCAGCACATCGGTGCAGGCTTGGAGGGCTGAAGGGCCTGTTCCAGTACTGTAATTTTCCTATTTGTTCTTTCTTCAGAGAAGGGACAGCAGGCGGGCTGGAGGTTCGGGCAGAGCGGGGACGGGCAGGGGGCTGGAGGATCAAACAGAGAGGGGACGGTCAGGGGGCTGGAGGCTCAAACAGAGAGGGGACGGTCAGGGGGCTGGAGGTTCGAGCAGAGCGGGGACGGGCAGGGGGCTGGAGGATCAAACAGAGAGGGGACGGTCAGGGGGCTGGAGGCTCAAACAGAGAGGGGACGGTCAGGGGGCTGGAGGCTCGAGCAGAGAGGTGACGGGCAGGGGGCTGGAGGCTCGAGCAGAGAGGGGATGGGCAGGGGGCTGGAGGCTCGAGCAGAGAAGGGACGGTCGGGGGCTGGAGGCTCAAACAGAGAGGGGACGGCCAGGAGGCTGGAAGTTCGAGCAGAGAAGGGACGATCAGGGGACTGGAGGCTCAAACAGAGTGGGGACGGTCAGGGGGCTGGAGGCTCGAGCAGAGAGGGGACGGTCATGGGGCTGGAGGTTCAAACAGAGAGGGGACGGTCATGGGGCTGGAGGCTTGAGCAGAGAGGAGACGGCCAGGGAGCTGGAGGTTTGAGCAGAGAAGGGACGATCAGGGGACTGGAGGCTCAAACAGAGTGGGGACGGTCAGGGGGCTGGAGGCTCGAGCAGAGAGGGGACGGTCATGGGGCTGGAGGCTTGAGCAGAGAAGGGACGATCAGGGGACTGGAGGCTCAAACAGAGAGGGGACAATCAGGGGGCTGGAGGTTCGAGCAGAGCGGGGACGGGCAGGGGGCTGGAGGATCAAACAGAGAGGGGACGGTCAGGGGGCTGGAGGCTCAAACAGAGAGGGGACAGTCAGGGGGCTGGAGGTTCGAGCAGAGCGGGGATGGTCAGGGGGCTGGAGGCTCAAACAGAGCAGGGACAGTCAGGGGGCTGGAGGTTCAAACAGCAGGGACAGTCAGGGGGCTGGAGGTTCGAGCAGAGCGGGGACGGGCAGGGGGCTGGAGGATCAAGCAGAGAGGGTACGGTCAGGGGGCTGGAGGCTCAAACAGAGCAGGGACGGTCAGGGGGCTCGAGGTTCGAGCAGAGCGGGGACGGGCAGGGGGCTGGAGGTTCAAACAGAGAGGGGACGGTCAGGGGGCTGGAGGATCAAGCAGAGAGGGGACGGTCAGGGGGCTGGAGGCTCGAGCAGAGAAGGGACGATCGGGGGACTGGAGGTTCAAACAGAGATGGGATGGCTGCGGAGTTGAAAGCTCAAACAGGGAGTGGATAGCCAGGGGGCTGCAGGATCAGAGCAGAGCAGGCACGGTCAGGGGGCTGGAACATTGAGGGGAGAGGGGACAATATTGTAATCTTTTCACTGTACTCCTGCACTTCCATACTTGAGTGCATGTGACAATAAAGGAAATTCTATTCTAGGTTCGGGTGGATTGGCCATATGAAATTGCCCTGTCGTGTCTGGGGATGCACAGGCTGGGTGTGTAAGCCATGGTAAATGCAGCGGGAGGGGTCAGTGCTGACTGGATGGGCTGAATAGCCTCTTTCTGCTCTGCAGGGATTCTATGATATTAAGCTAAGGGGACAGCTTTATTGCCCTGTGAGGAAATTCCTTCCGCTCGGCTGCAGGCTGCAAGGCCCCAGCAAAACGTGTTCAGTTTGGAGACAAAAATAAATTTGCTGGAAAAGCTCAGCGGGTCTGGGAGCATCTGCGGAGGAGAAAACAGAGTTAAAGTTTCGGGTCCGGTGACCCTTCCTCAGAACAACGTTGTCTTTGTCAACCCTTCCTCAGTTTGGAGAGAGCCTGGGCTCACTCGCGAACGTGCCTAGAGTAAAGTTTGGAGATTGCTTTCCATTCGGGTTGACACGTTGATCCTGAGCCAGTGTCTCAGACAGAGTGAAACTGAGCCTGTGTTTCCGCGCGTTTCGGATACTTCCAGATGAAGACTTTCCGCCAACCAGGCTGCAGCCTGGGGGAAGTAGTGGGCGTGGTGTTTCCTATTAGGGGAGATATGTAAAGCAGCAGTCCGGACGCTACGATTTGAGATACATTTAAAAAAGGACATTTTCAAGATGTCTCCCTGATTAATATGAGCAATTGAGTTGTTTTCCCTGCAGCACACCGCGAAAGAATGAGACAAGGAAGTGAGTAAGTGTGACTGTGAGAGGGAGTGCCTGCTGTTGGGAGTAGGATAAGCGTAGTCACTTTGTTGGGGATGCGCTGTGGTTAATAGGTTTATTCTCCTTGGAGGCATTGATCCCTTTGTACCAACATCAACTGTGCCTGGAGGACCATCAATGTGGTAAAAGATGCTGTTTGGTCTGCCACCTGGAAGAACTGACCCTGGCTGAGTGTTGCAGACTGGTGCACTCTAAGGTCCAGGATGTGCTGAAGCTTGGGGCAGCTGCTGCCAAGGCGTGCTGGGGAAAGACCACCATATGAGCCTTCCCCCCCCCCCCATCCAGAAAAGGGAAAAGAACCCCCTATCTGGTAACTGGGCCCAGCTGGCGCCTTGGCCAACTGGGACTGTGTGGGGTGACGACTGCTGGGGTGGTTTCTTTGCTTTGTTTTTTTTCTGTTTTGTTTTTTTTCCTTTAGTTGGTGTACGTACCCCCAGGTAACCCGGAGCGGCTTGCATGACTGGGTAGGTGTATAAATGTTTTATTTTTTGTACATTCTATGAATAAAGTATATTTTTTCAAATAAAAAAAAGGAGGCGTTGATCCCTTTGTACTTAATCTGTGCTGATGCTTGTGACATCCCAAAAGGTTTGATAATCAACTGCAACATTTGTGTTAGTTGGGACAGTGTTTGTGCTCTCTCTTGGTGACCGGGAGAAGGTGCAGTTGTTGACTCCTGTCTTTGCTGTACTACTTCAGCTGTTACTTTACCTACACCCTGGACAGTGACAGAACTGTCTTTGTCCTCACATACCACCCTGCCATCATCTGCATCCAATATATCATTCTCTGCCACCCACAATCCAACCCCATACCTGAAGAAATATTTTTGACCCCACCCCTAGTTGCCTTCTATAGGGACCGTTTCCTCCATGACTCCTTTGTCTGCTCCACACTTCCCACTAACCCCACCACTAGCCTGGCACCTTTCCCTGCAACCGCAGGAAGTGCTACACCTGTCCCTAACTCCCCGCTCACCTCCATTCAAGGCACAAAACAAATCTTCCATATCAGACAATAAAATGTAAGGCTGGATGAACACAGCAGGCCAAGCAGCATCTCAGGAGCACAAAAGCTGACGTTTCGGGCCTAGACCCTTCATCAGAGAGGGGAAGGTGGACCGAAGATGGAAAGAAAAGAAGATAGGTGGAGAGAGTATAGGTGGGGAGGTGGGGAGGTAGGGAGGGGATAGGTCAGTCCAGGGAAGATGGACAGGTCAAGGAAGTGGGATGAGGTTAGTAGGTAGCTGGGGGTGCGGCTTGGGGTGGGAGGAAGGGATGGGTGAGAGGAAGAACAGGTTAGAGAGGCAGAGACAGGTTGGACTGGTTTTGGGATGCAGTGGGTGGAGGGGAAGAGCTGGGCTGGTTGTGTGGTGCAGTGGGTGGAGGGGACGAACTGGGCTGGTTTAGGGATGCGGTGGGGGAAGGGGAGATTTTGAAGCTGGTGAAGTCCACATTGATACCATTAGGCTGCAGGGTTCCCAAGCGGAATATGAGTTGCTGTTCCTGCAACCTTCGGGTGGCATCATTGTGGCACTGCAGGAGGCCCATGATGGACATGTCATCTAAAGAATGGGAGGGGGAGTGGAAATGGTTTGCGACTGGGAGGTGCAGTTGTTTATTGTGAACCGAGCGGAGGTGTTCTGCAAAGCGGTCCCCAAGCCTCCGCTTGGTTTCCCCAATGTAGAGGAAGCCACACCGGGTACAGTGGATGCAGTATACCACATTGGCAGATGTGCAGGTGAACCTCTGCTTAATGTGGAATGTCATCTTGGGGCCTGGGATAGGGGTGAGGGAGGAGGTGTGGGGGCAAGTGTAGCATTTCCTGCGGTTGCAGGGGAAGGTGCCGGGTGTGGTGGGGTTGGAGAGCACTGTGGAGCGAACAAGGGAGTCACGGAGGGAGTGGTCTCTCCGGAAGGCAGACAGGGGTGGGGATGGAAGAATGTCTTGGGTGGTGGGGTCGGATTGTAGATGGCGGAAGTGTCGGAGGATGATGCGTTGTATCTGGAGGTTGGTGGGGTGGTGCGTGAGAACGAGGGGGATCCTCTTTGGGCGGTTGTGGCGGGGGCGGGGTGTGAGGGATGTGTTGCGGGAAATACGGGAGACGCGGTCAAGGGCGTTCTCGATCACTGTGGGGGGAAAGTTGCGGTCCTTGAAGAACTTGGACATCTGGGATGTGCAGGAGTGAAATGTCTTATCGTGGGAGCAGATACGGCGGAGGCATTGGGAATAGGGGATGGAATTTTTGCAGGAGGGTGGGTGGGAGGAGGTGTATTCCAGGTAGCTGTGGGAGTCGGTGGGCTTGAAATGGACATCAGTTACAAGCTGGTTGCCTGAGATGGAGACTGAGAGGTACAGGAAGGAGAGGGATGTGCTGGAGATGGCCCAGGTGAACTGAAGGTTGGGGTGGAAGGTGTTGTTGAAGTGGATGAACTGTTCGAGCTCCTCTGGGGAGCAAGAGGCAGCGCTGATGCAGTCATCAATGTACCGGAGGAAGAGGTGGGGTTTGGGGCCTGTGTAGGTGCGGAAGAGGGACTGTTCCACGTAACCTACAAAGAGGCAGGCATAGCTGGGGCCCATGCGGGTGCCCATGGCCACCCCCTTAGTCTGTAGTAAGTGGGAGGAGTCAAAAGAGAAGTTGTTGAGGGTGAGGACGAGTTCGGCTAGGCGGATGAGGGTATTGGTGGAGGGGGACTGGTCGGGCCTGTGGGACAGGAAGAAGCGGAGGGCCTTGAGGCCATCTGCATGCGGAATGCAGGTGTATAGGGACTGGACGTCCATGGTGAAGATGAGGTGTTGGGGGCCAGGGAATTGGAAGTCCTGGAGGAGGTGGAGGGCGTGGGTGGTGTCACGGACGTAGGTAGGGAGTTCCTGGACCAAAGGGGAGAAAATGGAGTCCAGATAGGTGGAGATGAGTTCGGTGGGGCAGGAGCAGGCTGAGACGATGGGTCGACCAGGGCAGGCAGGTTTGTGGATTTTGGGAAGGAGATAGAAACGGGCCGTGCGGGGTTGGGGAACAATGAGGTTGGAGGCTGTGGGTGGGAGGTCCCCTGAGGTGATGAGGTAATGAATTGTGTTGGAGATGATGGTTTGGTGCTCGGGTGTGGGGTCATGATCGAGGGGGCAGTAGGAGGTGGTGTCAGAGAGTTGGCGTCTGGCCTCGGCGATGTAGAGGTCAGTGCGCCATACTACCACTGCGCCACCATATCAGACAGGAGTTCACCTACACATCTGTCAACTTGGTCTACTGTATCCGCTGCTCCTGATGTGGCCTCCTCTAAACCAGTGAGACCAAGCGTAGACTTGGAGACTGTTTATGACAACACCTTCTGGTCGCAAACTATTTTAACTCCTCCTCCCACTTGCTGACCATCCTGAGCCTCCTCTAGTGTCACAATGATACTGCCCAGAAACTGGAGGAGCAGCACCTCATATTCTGCCTGGGGAGCCTACAGAGCGATGGCCTGAACATAGAATTCACTAGTTTTAAAATCATCCATCCCCGGCCTCATCCCATGTCCAACCCTCCCTCTCATCCCCACCTCTTTGACCTGACACGACCTTTCCATCTTCCCTCCCACCTATCCACCCCACCCATCCCGCTGACCAATTTCCATCACTCCCTTCCTGCACTCTCATATCACCATCTCAACCACCTCCCCCAACCCCACCCCTCCTCTCTCTTTATTTCAGTGCTCCCCTACCCCTCCCAGAAGGGTCCGGACCCGAAATGTCAGATTTTCTGCTCCTCTGATGCTGCTTGGCCTGCTGCATTCCTCCAGCTCCACACTGTGTTGTCTCTGAATCTGCAGTTCTTGCTGTCTCTTCCTTGCCTTTCCCTGTTATAAAGTCAATGTCAGAGCTGTGATAACTTGAAATGGCTGCCGTGAACAAACCTAAAATGGCTGACTGACTGACTCTGACATTTGTCATCCTGGCTGTGCAGATTGAAACACATCTCACACTTTTTGTACGTTACCAGCTCTCAGTCTCCTGTTAATGGAATACAGAAAGATGTGAACTGATGCTTTTTGGATGTTAGACTGAGGAGGGACGGTGTAAATAAATGGTACAACATTAAACTGGCTGCAGGAACAGAGCAGCCTTCAGTTTGGGTCTGGAATTCTGTCAGCACAGGAGAGGGGAAAATGTGTCAGAAGCTGTTTACATTCATACATTCCTGCGTGGTGGAAATTTGTTTGTTTTGCAGAAGCAGATGTAGAACTCTGTCAGAAGGGATATGCAAGTTTTGATTCATAAAGATGCAAATTCTAGAACCTCTTTCAAGTCACTGCCCTGAGATAGTTCAACGTTACATCAGTGTTGGTCTTGTTTACCAAGATTTCAGGGCGATAAGAATAGAAATTGGGTCAGCCACCCAAGTTGTGAGGCCTTGTTCAGAATCTGTTAGATTTTGAATCTGCAATCCGACTAATTATATCCTGAAAACAGGACATTATAAAATTCCACATTGTCTTACTGTGGCTTCTCATTTTGCGTTATTTAAACATAAAAATTGACCTACTATTAAACAAACCTCCTTGGAATTGTGTGTTTTATTGATGTATATTTATGCAGGACTAAGTGCGCATGTGCAAGATTGAGTGTGACAAATGAGGGAGTGAGTATGCACGTGAGGATGAAGGTGTGACTGATGGAGCGAGTGTGAGTTTGAGGGAGTGAGTGTGTGCATGTGTGTGAGAAACTGAATGTGTATGTGTGTGTCTGTCTATGTGAGTGAAGGAGGTCTTCCAAAGGGATGTTAATATCTTCAGGGAATAGTGAGATGTTAATGTGATAACATCCCATTGATTTCTATGCTTCTATAAAGTCTTTTATCTGCATTTGATTCCTATGCAGAGACTTTAATTTATAGAAGTAAACTCTTATCTTCTCACACATAGGTACGCAGGCACTGCCCTGAAGCTTCCTGCCCAGCTAGGAATTCAGGATAAAGCTTTTGTAACTCCTTACCTTCTCACACATCGGTATGCAGACACTGTCTTAAAGCTTCCTGACTGAATTAAAATTAGAATCAAACTGTTTCAAGTAGAGTTAGGTGGGGAAAATTTGTAAAGGTGTGAAACCTCTAAAGCATGTAACTTCTGTCGCTGACAAAGGGGCCAGGGCACTGACTTTGTTCCAGCCAGACACACTGGCAACTTGAAATCAGAATCTGTCCCGGACAACAACTCGGAATCGCCTCCTGCCATTAGCAGCTACTTCACTCGCAATCGATACTATATCCTGGTCTTTTATGTTCTTGATGTAATACTTGCTTGGTATCCTGTCTTTGTCTGCTGTAGTAATTGTTTCATGAATCATGTCTTTTGTAAATTGTGAAATTGTTTTCTGTATCATGTCTTCTGTAAAGTATAAAAAGGGGACTGTCCGCTGCTCGGGGAGAATTACTTACGAGACTCTGCACTCTGTGCCGGGTGAAGTACAGTGATTCTCCACAGCTTGTACTCGCTTGGTAATAAAAGGATTTGTGTTTTTCTAAACAGGTCAGTGTCTTGTTATTGCAGCAAGTCCGTGAGGGTCTCCAAAAATGAACCTGACAATAGGAATAGAATTTCACAGCAAGACTTCCTCATGTTCCTCAATTTTCCAGGCATTAACTGGCAATGTATCATTTATTGTTCTATTTGTTGGCACTGCATCATGTTAACTTTCCAATACAATCAACGTCTCTTGGACAATAATCTTGAATAATTTTTCACTATTTTAAACAGAAGCATTTCGTTTCTCTATTCTTCCTACAAGCATCAATCACATTTCACCACATTATATTCTATCTACCATTGTTTTAAATAGAATTAACATGAAATAGACAGTAAAGTAGATGACATGATGGGATGTAGCAAACAGTGTTACACGCAGTAATATCTAGTCCGAAAACTGGCTTCCCTAAGGGACAAATCTTCACTGGGTCTGGAAGTGTGCACTGGGCAGGGAACAGAGATTTTAATAAGCCTCTTCTAGGGATGCCTAACCTGAAGAAGTTAACCTCCTCACTCTGGACAAACCTCAGAGGATCTCTCTCCCTCTGCAACTCTCTTGTCTCCACCTATCTTCTCCTCTATCCATCTTCAATCCGCCTCCCCCTCTCTCTCTATTTATTTCAAACCTTCTCCCCCTCTCCCATTTCTGATGCAGGGTCTAGGCCCAAAACGTCAGCTTTTGTGTTCCTAAGATGCTGCTGGGCCTGCTGTGTTCATCCAGCTCTACACTTTGTTATCTTGGATTCTCCAGCATCTGCAGTTCCTTTTATCTTTAATAAGCCATCGAGTTAGTTTGGAAATCTCTGCTTCAAATGGATATTTCACTACAATATATTCCATCTGCCAATTGCTTCCCAGTTAGTGAACCTGTCCTTATCTGTTCCCAGCCTCTTTTGTCATCCCCACAGCTTTCTCTCCCACTCAATGTGGTCTTGTCAGCGAACACAGAACATAGAACTGTACAGCACACGACAGGCCCTTTGGCCCACGATGTTGTGCCAGAATTTTTCCCTAAACCTAAGGTCTATCTAACCTCTGCCTCTACATTATACTATCATCCATATACCTATCTAATAGCCGCTTAAATGCTCCTAATGAGGCCAACTCCATTACCCTCTCCGGCAATGTATTCCACACCCCTACCACTCTCTGAGTAAAGAAACTACCTCTGATGTCTCCCCCTATTTACTTCCATTCATTTTAATACTATACCCCCTCGTAATAGCTACCTGCACACTAGGAAATAGTCTCTGACTCTACCTATACTTCTGATCATTTTGTACAACTCTATCAAGTCGGCTCTCATCCTTCGTCATTCTAAAGAGAAAAGCCCTAGCTCTCTCAATCTTTCCTTGTAAGGCCTTCCCTCCATTCTAGGCAACATCCTGGTAAATCTCTGCACCTTTTCCAATGCTTCCACATAATTCCTGTAATGAGGTGACCAGAACTGGACGCAAGACTCCAGATATGCTGAACCAGGGTTTTGTGTAGCTAAACCTGGAGACACGACATTTTTCCCTTCTCGTATTCCCACTGGTACTAGCTCACCAACAGAAAATAACCCTGTTTACTGTTCACTGGCTAATCTTCTATCATCCAGGACACAGCAAAAAAGGTTACACTCAGTATGTAGTCTGAATTAACATTACAATGTTATAACATACTCTCAGGAAACTACTGAAGCGAGAAGGAAGGAAGACAGAAAAGCAAGAGGTAAACAGAGAGACAGAGGGAGATAGAGACAGAGACAATGAGAGAGAGAGTGAGAGAAAGCTGTGAAGGTTCACTGAGCTGAATAGCTCTCTGAATGATGTTACAAAATTCAGAGGCACATCTACAGTCATTGGACAGTGTGGAGATGGGATCTGAAACCTGTAGAGAGGAAGTGTTCAATGGGGACAATGCAGGGTTGGGGGGGGGTTGCGGTAACTTACCCTGTATCTAACCCCATGCTGTCCCTGTCCTAGGAGTGTTTGATGAGGATGGCATGTAAAGGAAGATTTACACTGTATTTAGCCCAGAATTGGTCCTGCCCTGGACGTGTACCAAAAGTTGTACAGAGGCATTACTTTGTGAAAAATCTCTCCCGTCACTCTCTCTTAAGTTTTGATAGAATACAGGGTAAACAGAATTGTCTGGGCCCAATTCCTTCATGTGAAAGAGATATTGTCTTAAAACTGAACAAAGAGATAAATTAACAGTCATGGGATTAAAGGGGTCATAGCAGAAAGGATACAATATTGGGTCAGAGACAGACATGGCAGTGGGAATTTTTTAAAGATTGACGTGAGCTACGGAGTGCAATCCAATAGAGGTTCGTATCAGGAGCACTGCATTTTCTGTTATATATTAATTACAGGACATAACTGCACATTGCAGATGGCACCCAAATTGACAATGGAGTAAACAGGGAAGAGAACAGTAACAGACTTAAGGAGGATACAGGGGAAATGGATAGAGCCAGCAAGAGAACAAAAATAGCAAGAACTGCGGATGTTGGAATCAGAGATAACACAGTGTGGAGCTGGAGGAATATTGCAGACCAGGCAGCATCAGAGGAGCAGCAAAGTTGATGTTTCTCCAGCTCCACACTGTTGTTAAGAGAACTGAAACACCGAGACATGAATTGCTGCCTTTTGGAAAATAGACGGAATAGATCAGTGCAAACAAAATGATTGAATGTTGAACAGAGAAAACTGCAGTTTAATTTCTGGTTCTGCAAAATAATCAGTCTCTCTCACTCCCCCCTTCTCTGAGGTGGATAGGAATGGGGGATAAATGCTGACCCAGCCAGTGATGCTCACATCCTGTGAATGAATGAAAAAACAATCTCTTTGCCTTCCTGAGATAACAAGGTATAGGGTCAAGGGTCTGAAGGAGAGTCTAGGCCCGAAACGTCAGCTAACCTGCTCCCCGATGCTGCTTGGCCTGCTGTGTTCATCCAGCTCTACAACTTGTCATCTCAGATTCTCCAGCATCTTCAGTTCCTACTATCTCTTTGCCTTCCTAATCATTTGCCGTCCTTCCAGACCAACTCAACCTAATTCATAAAATGTGAGGCTGGATGAACACAGCAGGCCAAGCAGCATCTCAGGAGCACAAAAGCTGACGTTTCGGGCCTAGACCCTTCATCAGAGAGGGGGATGGGGGGAGGGAACTGGAATAAATAGGGAGAGAGGGGGAGGCGGACCGAAGATGGAGAGTAAAGAAGATAGGTGGAGAGGGTGTAGGTGGGGAGGTAGGGAGGGGATAGGTCAGTCCAGGGAAGACGGACAGGTCAAGGAGGTGGGATGAGGTTAGTAGGTAGCTGGGGGTGCGGCTTGGGGTGGGAGGAAGGGATGGGTGAGAGGAAGAACCGGTTGGGGAGGCAGAGACAGGTTGGACTGGTTTTGGGATGCAGTGGGTGGGGGGGAAGAGCTGGGCTGGTTGTGTGGTGCAGTGGGGGGAGGGGATGAACTGGGCTGGTTTAGGGATGCAGTGGGGGAAGGGGAGATTTTGAAACTGGTGAAGTCCACATTGATACCATATGGCTGCAGGGTTCCCAGGCGGAATATGAGTTGCTGTTCCTGCAACCTTCGGGTGGCATCATTGTGGCAGTGCAGGAGGCCCATGATGGACATGTCATCAAGAGAATGGGAGGGGGAGTGGAAATGGTTTGCGACTGGGAGGTGCAGTTGTTCTTCCTCTCACCCATCCCTTCCTCCCACCCCAAGCCGCACCCCCAGCCACCTACTAACCTCATCCCACCTCCTTGACCTGTCCGTCTTCCCTGGACTGACCTATCCCCTCCCTACCTCCCCACCTACACCCTCTCCACCTATCTTCTTTACTCTCCATCTTCGGTCCGCCTCCCCCTCTCTCCCTATTTATTCCAGTTCCCTCCCCCCATCCCCCTCTCTGATGAAGGGTCTAGGCCCGAAACGTCAGCTTTTGTGCTCCTGAGATGCTGCTTGGCCTGCTGTGTTCATCCAGCCTCACATTTTATTATCTTGGAATCTCCAGCATCTGCAGTTCCCATTATCTCTCAACCTAATTCATATCCCAGTTCACCCATAACCCTCTGTACCTCAGAGTCCTGTGATATCTTTCAATTTTAATTAAAGTCTCTTGATTGATTCTTCTTGGCAAACATCAAACTCTCCATTTTTTACTGCACTGCACATTGTTTTACATTGATCCACATTGCTCAATCTTATATCCCTTTCATTCTCTTCATAATTTACCCTCAACCTAGTTGCACCAAGAAAATTTTCAATTTTTAAATCAAAGATTGGCTTGATCTGATGCCAGTGCCTCATCATTTTACAGGAAATTGGCTGCTTTGTTGATCCCAGCTTTGTGGAGGATTGGAATTCTGTGATGGATAACTCACTTCCTGACTCCCCACATCCTGACCACCACCTTCCAGGCAGAACTCAGGAATGTGATAGAATACTTTTCACTTTACAGGCTGACTGCAGTTTCATCAACAGTCAAGATGCTTAACACAATCCAGGACTTTACAACGCATTTGGTTGATATACCATCCAGTTCCTTAAGCAATGACACAAAGTGGCTGCAATGTGTGCCATCTGTTAAATTCTTTGCAGCACCTTGTCAAGGCAGCTTCTCCAGCACTTCCCAAACCTACAAAACCTACCACCTAGACAGAGGGCAGCAAGCTCCTAATAACACCAGCATCTGGATATTCCCCTCCAAGGAGCTTAGCATTCTGACTTTGAACTATATCTCCTCTCCTTCAGTGACACCACGTCAGGGACCTGGAGCTCCCCACGCGATCCACTCTCTGTGTAGTTTCCCCTAAATGGACAGCTGCTACTTAGTAATTTGGCGACTATCAACTGTGGTGCCTGTCTGATCTCAGTGGTGAGATTTTATTTTATTTTAGGTGTCACCCCCTGCTGGCTTCAACTTAATACCTCAAAAACATTTCAGTTCTTCTCTGATTGATGGATTTTCCTTATCATTCTCACCAAATGCTGCTAAAGTGAAGAGTTAACAATCTAGAATGACCACAACCAATTCAGATTCCAAGCTGGGAGTTGGTCGGGGTGCCGGAGGTTGGTGGTGGTGGGGAATGCGGTAGATGTAGGTTCACATTCCTATTTGGAGCTCTGCATATAATTCTGGTTTTCCTGCTATAGGAAGGATGTCGTATGAATGGCAATGGTGCAGAAAAAATTTACAAAGATGTTGCCAGCACTGGAGGATTTGAGATGTAAGGCTATAGACTGGGAGTCTTTTCTTCCCTAGAGCACAGGAGGCTGAGGGGCGAACTTATAGAGGCTTATAAAATCATGAGGCATAGATAAAATGAATAATCAAGGTTTTTCCAGGGTAGGGGAGTCCAGAACTAGAGGTTTGAGGTGAGGAGGACAAATTTTTCATACAGAGAGTGGTTCACATATGGCTTGAACTGCCAGAGTAAATGATAGGGGCAAGCACAATTTTTTTTCTATTCATTTGTGGGATGTGGGTGTCGCTGGCTGGCCAGCAATTCTTGCCCATCCCTAGTTGCCCTTGACAAGGTGGTGGTGAGCTGCCTTCTTGAATCGCTACAGTCCTCCTGCTGTGGGTTGACCCACAATGTTACTAGGGAGAAAATTCCAGGATTTTGACCCAGTGACAGTGAATAAACAGCAATATATTTCCAAGTCAGGATGGTGGGTGACTTGGAGAGGAACATGGAGGTGATGGTGTACCCAAATATCTGATGCCCTTGTCCTACTAGCTGGAGGTGGTCGTGGGTTTCGAAGGTGCTGTCTGAGGATCTTTGGTGAGTTTCTGCAGCGCATCTTGTAGACGGTACAAACTGCTACGACTGAGAGTCGGCGGTGGAGGGAGTGAATGCTTGTGGATGTAGTGCCTATCAAGCAGGTGGCTTTGTCTGGGATGATGTCAAGCTTCTTGAGTGTTGTTGGGGCTGCACTCATCCAGGCAAGTGGGGAGTATTCCATACACTCCTGATGTGTGCCCTGTAGATGGTGGACAGACTTCGGGAAGTCAGGAGGTGAGTTACTCACCACAGTATTCCTAGCTTCTGGCCTGCTGTTGTAGCCACTGTGCTTATGTAGTGAGTACAGTTGAGTTTCTGGTGAATGACAACACCCAGGATGTTGATAGTGGAGGATTCAGTGATGGTAACACCATTGAATATCAAGGGACGGTGGTTAGATTGTCTCTTATTGGAGATGGTCATAGCTTGGCGTTTGTGTGGTGCGAATGTCACTTGCCACTTGTCAGTCCAAGCCTGCATATTGTTCAGATCTTGTTGCATTTGAATATGGATTGCTTCAGCATCTGAGGAGTCGCGAATGGTGCTGAACATTGCACAATCATCAGTGAACATCCACACTTCTGACCTTATGATGGAGGGAAGGTCATTGATGAAGCAGCTGAAGATGGTTGGGCCCAGGACATTATCCTGAGGAACTCCTGCAGAGATGTCCTGGAGCTGAGATGATTGACCTCCAACAACCATGACAATCTTCCTATGTAACAAAGTGTGGAGCTGGATGAACACAGCAGGCTAAGCACCCTCTCCCCAAACAACTTTTCTGATGAAGGGTCTAGGCCCCAATGTCATCTTTTGTGCTCCTAAGATGCTGCTTGGTCTGCTGCGTTCATCCAGCTCCATACTTTGTTATCTCGGATTCTCTGGCATCTGCAGTTCCCATTATCTCTAATACAATTTTAACCATCTTCTTGTGTGTCAGGTCTGACTCTAATCACTGGATAATGTGCCCCCTAATACCCATTGATTCCAATTTTATTAGAGCTCCTTGATGCCACACTCAGTCGAATGCAACCTTGATATCAGAGGCTGTCATTCTCACCTCACCCTCTTGAATTCAGCTCTTTTGTCCGTGTTTGAATTAAGACTGTAATGTTGTCAGGAGGTGAGTGGTCCTGGTGGAGCCCAAATTGGGTGTCACTGAGCAGGTTAATGCTGAGCAGGTGCTGTTTGATAGCACTGTTGATGACACTTTCTAACACTTTACTGACGATCAAGAGTAGGCTGATGGGGCGGTAATTGGCCAGGTTGGATTTGTCCTGCTTTTTGTGTACAGGACATACTTGGGAAATTTTCCACATTGTCGGGTAGCTACCAGTGTTACAACAGCATTGGAGCAGCTTGGGTAGGGAGGCAGCAAGTTTTGGAGCACAAGTCTTCAGTGCTCTGCTCAGTCTTGAGTTGCCAGATCTGTGCGAAGTCTATTCTATTCAGCACGGTGATAGTGCCACACAACACAATGGAGCTTATTCTCCATGAAAAGGTGGGACTTCATCATCATAAGGACCATGCGGTGGTCACTCTTACCGATACTATAATGGACAGATGCAATTGCAGCTGGCAGATTAGTAAGGTTGAGGTCAAGAATCTTGTTCCCTCTTGTTGGTTCCCTCACCACCTGCACAGACCCAGTCTAGCAGCTATGTCCTTTAGGAACCCAAATAGCTTGATCTGCAGTACTGCTGCCAAGCCACTCTTGGTGGTGGACATTGAAATCCCCCATCTAGAGTATATTTTCTGACTTTGCCATCCTCCGTGTTTCTTCTAAGTTCAACATTGAGGCGTACTAATTCATCAGCTGAGGGAGGATGGTATGTGGTAATCAGCAGGAAGTTTCCTTCCTCAAGTTTAACCTGAAGCCATGAAACTTCATGGGGTTTGGAGTCAATGTTGAGGACTCCCACCCAAATGTACACCCTGTGCCACCACCTCTGCTGGGTCTGTCCTACTTGTGAGACAGAACATATCCAGGGATGGTGATGGTGGTGTCTGGGACATGGTCTGTAAAGCATGATTGCGCGTCTTATACAATGTCAGGATGTTGCTTAACTGGACTGTGAGACAGCTGTCCCATTTTTGCAATTTATCCCCAGATGTTAGTGAGGAGGAGTTTGTAGGGTCAACAGGGCTGTACTAAGAAACACTGTACTATGAACTACAGTGCCTAGGTCAATGCCAAGTGATCTTTTCAGTTTCATTTCTTTGAGACTTTGTAGTGATTGGTACAACTGGGTGACTTGCTTGGTCATTCCAAAAGGCAGTTGAGAGTCAACCACATTGTTGCAGGTCTGGAGTCACACCTAGGCCAGACCAGGTGAGGGTGGCAGATTTCCTTCCCTGAAGGGTATTAGTGAACCAGATGGGTTTTTCTGACAACCAGCAATTTTTTCATGGCAATCAGTAGATCCTTAATTCCAGACTTTTTGAAAAAAATTATTGAATTCAAATTTCATCATCTGCCATAGTGGGATTCGAACCTGAGTCCCCCTCATATTCACTGGGTTTTTCGATGAATAGTCCCACAATAATACCAATGGGCCATCACCCACCAATACTTTCAACATTTAAAAGGCATTTGGAAAGGAACATGAATAAGAAAGGTTTAGATGGATATTGGCTAATGCAAGGAGGTGGGAGTAATTCAGTTTAGAAAATCTAGTTAGTCTTGACAAGAGAGCCAAAGGATTTGCTTCCATGTTGAATACTTCTGTGACATGCCACTGAACTGAGCCTTCTTTATTTGAATCCTACAAATTCAGTCTGGAAAAATCTCTCTATCAGGATTTCCCACCACAGAAATTTGAACACTTTGTTCAAAAACATCCCAGGATGGTTGAATTGTCTGAAGGTCTTCAAGGACAAGGGTAATGGGACATAACTGTCGATCTTCATTGTGAACCACTGCATTCACTGCCATTGCACCAAAACCGCATTGTGACCATTCATCTTTCAAACCCCATATCGCTAATGTCAATGCAGTCAGATTCTTCACCAGGAACATTGAGGTGATTGGAAACAGCACTGAGGTCAATGACCTGTTTCGGATTTGGAGCAGCAGCCAACAAGTCAAGGATACCAAGAGAATGAATGCTACAGGATCCATCGTACTCCTTCCCTTCAGCTGAACGACTGTGAGAGATCAGGGCTTTCAGGTCTATTATAAACTATTGTAAAATTACAAACACAAAGTTGGTGTTGCACAAATAAATTTGGAGACTTGCTGGTCAGCAATAAAGCAAAAGGAGGCTGCGATGCCATGGTAGTGTCACTGGATTAGTATTTGAGATTCTCAGATTGATGCCCTGGATCATAAACATAAAATACTGAGGAAACTCAGCAGGTCTAGCAGCATCTGGGGAAACATAAACAAAGTTAATATTTCAAGTCCCATGTGATTTTTTTTCTCATTTGTTTCCTAATGCATTCAACTGTTCACCTCAAGAGTTTGGCTGTCCCATTAAACACTTGTAAATAAACTCTAGACAATGCTGCAGTATGCACAGAACAAGTAGAGAATGAACCTATAACCATGTGGACACACACAACATAGAAACACAGAACAAATGTTCAACTATTCATTATTTGTCCACTTTGGAGACCAAGATCTGAAACGATACAAATAAATTATGAACTTCAAAAACTCCAGATTCTCACAACAGCCACTAACTTCACCTGCTGCATTGATGTGTGTTGGACAATCCAGTGGGATCAATGGTAAACTGGATACCAATCCCAGGTTCCTGATAGAAAGTAGGAAGAGATGCCAAGCGGCGCAATGTCCTCAGCCAGATGCCCCGCGGACGGAGCCCCAAATGTATTCTCCTGGTCTTTCCCTCAGCTTCTTCGGGATTTTTACTGTTATCTTTGAGTGGGAGTGAGGTTGGAAATCCCTCCAAATGTCCGCTCAGTCTGCCCCCTTCCCTTATTCATTCCACTCTTTAGCCCCTGTATGTCCCTGTGCGATCTGGGTGAGTATCCTCCCCCTGAGGCCGCCCTCCACAGACTGACTGCAGGAGACTGAAGGAGCGTCACCCGCCGCCCGCGCGACCTCAGGCTTTTCAAACCGCCAACGGCCGGAGCGCGAGCGGCACCAGGCGAAGAGCGAGAAAGGAGAGCCGCGGCGATTGGAGAGTCACCGATCATGTGGTGCGGAGCGGGCCAATTGACACGGTGCATCCAATTGCAAAAATTAAAGCATGGAAAGGGTGCGAGCGAGGCGCTGATAGGATATTCTACATTTGCAGTCCACCAACCAGGAAGAACCAAGCGCTCCATTGCGATGGTGATGTTTGAGGAGGTGGGGCTGAGCTTTTGCCGTTGCAACGGCGGCTTTGGATCGGCAGAGAGTCACGTGGGGATTGAAGGGGCTCTGTATCTTCGAGCCCCCAAATGTTGAAGCGCGAGCGGAAAAGCGGTGCTCTGATTGGTGGGCCCAGTTCCCGCAGAATGCCAAAGTAGGTTTTATATTTAAATCTCAAAGGCCGGAGCGCGAGGAGGTAGAGAGAGTGGGAAAAGCTGTGATTGGCGGAGCCTGGAGGGGCAGGTGGAGTGGAGCGGAGCCGGGTATTTAAACCCTGAGGGCGTGGTGGAGGAGGAAGAACGAAATAGAGATAGAAAGGATGATGACGACAAAGACAAATAAGAAGGATGAATGCAGGAGAAGAAGAGAAAGCAAAATGTATAAATTGCACTCATCCAGCGAACTCCGCAACCGCACGCACTTTGACCCTGTCCGGCTCAGTTGAGTTCAATGTAAAATCCCGGATTCGTTTGCGGGAGAACAAAAAAATATAAGCGCACCTACTTTTAAAATAGAGCCTGGAGCCGGTATAATGCACAGATGGTATCTCAGGACAGAACCGGCCCCGCCTCTCCCAGGCCTGCCCCATATGTGGCTCCAGTCCCCATGTGGAATTGTAAGGGCTCACCTCGGAGTGATCCCTGGGCAATCTAGAGGGCACGGATTTATGGTAATTACCAAAGAAGTAACGGTGACTCGAGGAGTGTGTTTGTACCGAGTGACTGGTTCAGATCTGGAACACACTCCCTGAGAGTGCAGTGAAGGCAGATTCAGTTGAGGTCTTCAAAAGGAAATTGGATCAGTAAATGTAAGGAAAAGTTTTGCAGAATGAGGAAGACTCAGCGGGCTACACTGGCTGATTGCTGCTTCAGTGGGGCAGCATAGACAAGTCGGGCTGAATGGTCTCCTGTGCTCCGACTGTTCTGTAACACTAAGTCTAATTCATAAAACTAAAATCACATCTGATTTAATTCATAATGATGATGGAAATATCAGCCCTAAAAATGTATTTCACATTTGTTTGCCTTCATGTAACTTCAGATCCAAATCAATGTGTTTGACTCCCAATTGCCCTCTGACCAAGCTGCTCGGGTTGGATCAAACCACCTGGCACCCACACCTCAAGAATGAAAAGATTAAAATGGAAGTAATTGCTATAGTCTGGGTGAATTGGAGCTTAGGTTGGCTTGTGAATGGCGGAATGTCCTTATCCTGCTCTTTAAATCCTGTTTTCCTGTATTTTGCACCTTCTCGTGTTCCTCTGGTTTTGTTGCTTTGTGAAACGTGAGCACTTTGGTGAGATTGGCAATTATTGTTCACAATGGTGGCTCGATGGCTCAGTAGCACTGCTGCCTCACAACACCAGGGACCCAGGTTCGATTCCACCCTTGGGGGAACTGTCTGTGTGGAATTTGCACATTCTCCCTGTGTCTGCTCAGGTTTCCTCTGCATGCTGTGGTTTCCTCCCACAGTCCAAAGATGTCCAGGCTAGGTGGATTAGGGATGCTAAATTATCTGCGCTAATCAGGGATGTGTATGATTAGGTGAGTTTATAGGGGATGGGTCTGGGTGGGATGCTCTGAGGTTTGGTGTGGACTTGTTGGGCTGGAGGGCCTGTTTCCACACTGTAGGGATTTTGTGACTTCTATGAGTAACTAGTTGACCCCTGCAAAGATGCTAGCGAGTTGAATTCTCAAATCTCTGCAGTCCATGTGACGTACGTACTGATGGAGAGAGAGTCCAGGGTTTGAATCGAGCAACAGCGTCTGCGATGTAGATGATGAATCTCCATAATTTGTCCCCATAACAGTCGATAGAAAATCTAGTAATCGAGAATGAAAATGGGTTGTAAACCTGTTGTAATGGTACAGTTGAAGCATAGAACCTTGGAAGGAAGGGCGATGGCTCAGGACTGACAAAATAATTATTCCTCGATTACTGATCAAGTAAATCTGACTTCCAGATGTTTGGAGTGTTATTATCAAGGAAGTAGTATTTCCTTCTTCAAATTGCTGATGTAAGTGAACAAAGATATTGATAGAGACTGGAGCAAGTCAGTTACTGATAGTGATGGTGGTGATGTAATTTGTCTTCCAGAGGTGTCAATGAAGGGAAAACATAATTTGGAAGTGTATGCAGAGGATACAAACTGATAACATTATGGAGAGAGATTGTGCAGTTAGGCCTGCACTCTTCTGAATGAAGAAGAATGAGAGGAGATCTATTTGACGTATCTAAGATATTAGACAATATTGACAAAGTAGATGTTGAGAGGTAGTTTCCCTTCTGGGGCAATGTGAAATAAGTGGTCATGGTTTAGGACAAAAGAAAACAAATGTTTGTATGATTTGAGACTGGTATCTATTGGCGTATCACAGAAATTATTATTGAGTCTCTTATTGTTTATGTGATATAGATAAATATATATTTATAAACATGTAGATGAGAATGTGGAGAGATGATAAGTAAATTTGTGGATGGCACAAAGATTGGTTGGATGGTTGACAGTAAAAAATAAGGTCTTAGGTTATCAGAGGATATAAGGGAAAGTTGCCATAGTGTTCTCAGACCATAAGGCTGCTCTCTCATGAGAAAGAGATGATTGATGGTGCTTTTAGCCTGAAGTCACTCTGGCTCAGGCGAAGGGAGAGATTGAGACGCAAAACCTACAAATGGACTGTCAGATGGACAGATCAGTGACAGATGGAATTTAACCCTGGTGAAGCTAAGGGGATGTACATTGGAAGAAGTAATAAGACAAGGAAGTACTCAATGAAAGGCAGAACATTCGGAAGCTCAGAGAAAGAAAGGGATTTTGGGGTGCTTGTCCACAAATCCTTGAAAGTGGCAGGCATTTGTTATGTTAAGAAGGCAGACAAGACATTGCCTTTATCAGTCAGTGTAGATTTAAGAGTAGGGGTAGGAAGGTTACCTTATAACTGTACAGAGCTTTGGTTAGGCAAGGGGGTGTACTGTGTGCAGTTCTGGTCACCACGCTATAAGAAGGATGTGATTGCACTGGAGTTTCACCAGGATATTGCCTGGGATGGATCTCAGAAGAGAGGTTGGATAAGCTTGGGTTGGTTTCTTTGGATCAGAGCAGGTATGAGGGCACCTGGTAGCAGTGGACAAGATTATGGGAGCATGGGCAGGGTGGATAGAAACCAGGTGTTCAAAGGTCACTAACATGGGATCACACTTTTCTGCTGGAAGGCAGGAGGTTTAGAGGATATTTGAGAAAAATGTTTCACACCCAGAGACTTGTGGGCATCTGGAATGAACTGCCAGGGCGGGTGGGTAACGTTATAACCTTGAAAGAGGACTAGGATAAGCACTTGAAATGTCATGATGTTCAAAGCTGTGGGCCTCATGCTAGAAGGTGGGACTAGTACAGATTTACAGCAGTTTTTACAGTGCAGACCTGATGGGCAAAGGGAAGGCCTCTTCTGAACTACAAGATTCTATTTGAAGATTTAAAACAGGAATGAGGAGGAATAACTTGTCTCAGAAGTTGATGAATCTGTGGAATTCATGACACCTGTGTGCAGTGGATGCAGGACACAGTGTGTTTAAGGACACTGACAGACTTTTAATTAGTAATGAGTTAAAAGTTTATAGAGAGTGGATAGGAAGGTGGAGTTGAGACCTAGATGAGATCAACAGTGATTGTATTGAATGGTGGATCAGCTCAATGGGCTGAATTGCCTTGTCCTGTTCTTATATAATTCAGTCCATTTGAATGGATATATGGAGATAAGGTTAGAAATCCTGAATTTATAACAGGAAAACATTATAAATTAAAACTCAAGGCTACACGTCTCACTAGCTGAGAAAAGCCAAAGTCTTGAGCAATACAGCTGGGATGTTGTCAACTCTTAGTTCCAGGGAATAATCATAGTGGACATGAAATGTTAATTTTGTTTCCCTGTGCACAGATGCAGCCAAATTTGCTGAGTTTTTCCTCGCACTTTCCCTTTTATATCATCAAAACCCTGAGCCTTTGCAATTTCCAGCGCCTCCACACTGTAAATTTCATGTATGCCCTGCATATCTTTGCTAGTAAAATAGCGAGGAAACTTCACTCTTCATCCCATTCACCTATCTTCTCCTTCATCCATCTTCCATCTGCCACCCCCCTCTCCCTATCTATTTCAGAACTTTCTTCCCCTCCCCCATTTATGAAGAAGGGTCTAGGCCCGAAGCATCAGCCTTACTGCTCCTCTGATGCTGCTTGGCCTGTTGTTTTTATCCAGCTCTACACCTGGTTATCTCTATAACTACCCTGAGAGGTTTGGATGGGGAGACTAAAGAGAAAACTTTACACATTATCTAACCCCATCCTGTCCGTATCTTGGGAGTATTTCATGGGGACAGTGTAGATGTGGCTACTTGCTGTATCTGACATCATGCTGTACCTGTCAAGGGAGTATTTAATGGGAACAGTGTACAGGGAGTTTAATTCTGTAATTAACAGTATCCTGGTAGCAAGAACAAAGTTGTAGAGAACCTTGTCAGATCACCTTACCTTCAGGTAGCATCTCTAGACAGAGAAACAGACATGACAAAATCATGCATTGAGTCCAGCTGTCATGGAAGTGTTTGATGGGGACAGTGTGAAGACAGCTTTGTCCCATCTCTTAGCCATGCAGTACCTGCCCTGGAAATATTTAATTGTCACAGTGCTAACGGAGATTTACTCTGAATCTCAGAGAAGTAAAGCTCAGGAGAACCACACCTTCATTAGAGAGAGACAGCTGCTGGTTGTATAACATGAGGGTCACCGCACAAGGCAAGGAGCAAGGTAGTGAAGGTGGAACCATCACAGTGAGCTCAGTTAGAGTCATACAGCACGGAAACAGATCCTTCTGCCCAATCGGTCCATGCTGACCATAATCCCAAACTAAATTACTCCCATCTGCCTGCTCCTGGCCCACATCCCACCAACCTTTCCTATTCATGAATCTGTCCAAATGTCTTTTAAATGATGTACCTGCATCCACCACTTTCTCAGGAAGCTCATTCAACACACGAACCACCCTCCATATCAACAGTTTGGATGTTCTCTGTTTAAACTCTCTCTCTTCTCACCTTAAAAATGTACCCTCTTGTCTTGAAATTCCCCCATCCGAGGGAAAAGACAACTACCAGGAACTCTATCTATACCTCTCATTATTTTATTAATTTCTGTCAGATCTTTTCTCAACTTCTCATGCTCCAGTGAAAGAGGTCTTAGCCTGTCCTTATAACTCTCATCTTCAATACCCAGCAACGTCCTGTAAAATCTCTTCTGAATCCTCTCCATCTTGATAATATCTTTCCTATAACTGGGCAACCAGAACTGGACACAATATTCCAGAAGAGGCCTCACTAAGTTGGTGGGAGTTTGAACTCTCACTTTGCGTCACGCTCAATCATAGATGAGCTGTCTAGGAGACTGAGCCAACTGTCTGTACATAATCCCATGTTGTACCTATCTTGAGAGTGTTTGATATCGACAGTGTAGAGGATGCTTTAATCTGTATGTATCCCTGTGTTGTAGCAGTTACCCTCCTCCCTCCGGACCAACCTCAGGGAATCTCTCTTCCATTGCAACTCTCTTGTACTCTCTCCACCTATCTTCTTTACTCTCCATCTTTGGTCCGCCTCCCCCTCTCTCCCTATTTATTCCAGTTCCCTCTCCCCATCCCCCTCTCTGATGAAGGGTCTAGGCCCGAAACGTCAGCTTTTGTGCTCCTGAGATGCTGCTTGGCCTGCTGTGTTCATCCAGCCTCACATTTTATTATCTTGTAGCAGTACTGCGAGTGTTTAATGGTTAGAGTATGAAGGGATGTATCTAACCCTTTGCTGTGCCTGTCTTTGGAGTATTTGAAAGGTTAAGTATCAAGGGAGTTTTCATTTCCATTTACCTTTAGTTTAAGAGAGTAGACGGAGTGTCAGTCTGTCACTCAGACTATGGGCAGCTTATGGACAGCATTCATCACAGTCTCTTAATAAAAATATTTGCCATTGTTCCTACTCTGACATGTACTGATCAGCCACATTCCTAACCAGGTCAATCATTTACCTTCATCTGAGACCTTCAAGTTCAGCTAACAATCAGTAATGAAGTACTTCAGCAAATGCCGTAACTACCTTAATTAGACCAATTTAAAGATCTAAACTTGAAATACTTTACACATGGCTGATTAAAACACATGTGTCTGTCTGTTGGTTCTTTGTGATAGTTCAGTTTGTGTTTGGTCGTTCACCTCAGGACCAAGGATTACACCAGGGTCGTGAAGACACTGGTTTCACCTCAGTCAGAGCTCTAATTTCCTTGCACAGGCCATTCTAACCCACTAGTCTCCTCCTGCGCTGTCCGTTGATCACCAGCCCGCACAGGTATTGTTATACTGCCACCCAGTGGGCACCTTTAACATTCAAGAATCCAAGCCCAGTTTGTTTAAGAGATAATGGGAACTGCAGATGCTGGAGAATCCGAGATAACAAAGTGTGGAGCTGGATGAACACAGCAGGCCAAGCCGCATCTTAGGGGCACAGAAGCTGACGTTTCAGGCCTAGGCCCTTCATCAGAGAGGGGGATGGGGCGAGGGTTCTGGAATAAATAGGGAGAGAGGGGGAGGCGGACTGAAGATGGAGAGAAAAGAATATGGGTAGACAGGAGAGTACAGGTGGGGATGTAGGAGGGGATAGGTCAGTCCAGGGAAGACAGACAGGTCAAAGAGGCGGGATGAGGTGGTAGGTAGGAAATGGAGGTGCGGCTTGGGGTGGGAGGAAGGGATGGGTGAGGGGAAGAACAGGTTAGGGAAGCGGAGACAGGCTGGGCTGTTTTTGGGATGCAGTGGGAGGAGGGGACGAACTGGGCTGGTTTTGGGATGCAGTGGGGGAAGGGGAGATTTTGAAGCTTATGAAGTCCACATTGATATCATTAGGCTGTAGGGTTCCCAAGCGGAATATGAGTTGCTGTTCCTGCAACCTTCGGGTGGCATCATTGTGGCACTGCAGGAGGCCCATGATGGACATGTCGTCTGAGGAATGGGAGGGGGAGTTGAAATGGTTCGCAACTGGGGGGTGCAGTTGTTTATTGCAAACCGAGCAGAGGTGTTCTGCAAAGCGGTCCCCAAGCCTCTGCTTGGTTTCCCCAATGTAGAGGAAGCCACACCGGGTGCAATGGATACAATATACCACATTGGCAGATGTGCAGGTGAACATCTGCTTGATATGGAAGGTCATCTTGGGGCCTGGGATGGGGGTGAGGGAGGAGGTGTGGGGGCAAGTATAGCAAGGAAGTACTCCAAAAACACTGGTTCAGGGCAACAATCCAAGGGAGGAACAGAACAGCTACCTCAGTGTAGAGAGCGTCCAACAGTTCACTCACACCACAGGAAGAGGACATTAGGTATTTCTATAAACTGTTAAAATGGGTTTTAAAATTGCCAATATTAACATCTATTGTTTTAAATCCACCATGCAATTTGTTTCTACATTGGCTTACCTGTTCAACATCAAAGCAGACCTCCTGTTTCTGTAGGAGTCTGGGATACCAAATCCCAGCAGATGCAGGAAACAGCCAACCTTATGAAATCATGGACCTTCGATTTGCTCAGGGGGAAAACAATAGGCCTGGATACTCTGCTGTGAGGAAGCAACTCTACCATCTCCAAAGTTAAGGAGGTGGTGGGTGGCTGTCTCCTGAGACCAGACATCATGCACAGAAATCCTCCCTGGAGGCTAATTGACACGTAGGCCCCAGTGCTAAAGAGTGAGTGGTTGGCTGTGGTGTCGCTGCTCCCATTGCTGCTGGCAACATCCGGGCTGATCATTCAGGCCGCAGACTTCAACTACATCATCGATGCAGATAGACAATCTGGAGGGGCTGACAGCAAACTGGACTCCATATCTGGATTCCTGATGGAAACAGTTAAAAAAAGTCACCAAGCTGCACAACATCTTCAATACCCCCACAGACAGAGCAAAGCGCAGATACACCTGGTCACAGCAAGACGGCTCTATCCGCTCAAGGATAGATTTACTGTTTCTGCCTTGTCTGTCAGATCTACGAATGTCGAGCCAGTGCTCCTCTCTGACCACTACCCCCTGCTGGATGACTGTCACCCACAGGGCAACCAGCCGGCAAGTAAGGAGACATGAGAGCTGAGCGTGAAACTGTTGACCCCAGAAAACCCTGAAGAGCTCAAGAGGGCTTTTACAGGTTGGAAAACTATGAAGCCTCTTATAGTCTCCAGTGGGGTGATGGGAACATTCAGGAAGCTCTTTATCCTTAAAGGTGTTCAGAAGGTGAGGGGTAGATGGGGAAAACTGTCCAAATTTCAAAGTCATGAAGAACCAACTTCAGCTGCAGATGAAGGGGGTTGATGTCAGAGGATCTCCACAAAGTGAAGAGACTGCAAGCCTCGCTCTTTGCCTTGGAGGCCTCCAAGATAATCTTCCGCTCCAGGGATTCTGTATGTTTTCTGAAGTTTGTACAGTTTTCCCACCTATCTCCACCTTCTGAATACCTTTAAGGATAGAGAACCTCTCGATTCCCATGACTAGTTCCCATCAGACCACTGGAGATGAGAAAAGGGGCTTCATAGTTTTCTAGGGACTGCAACATGGAGCAGGATGAGATGTTGCTCAAGTTTCTTCTTCCAGAAAGTGCACAAGCAGAGCTTTGTCCTCAGCAGCCTGAAGGACAAAGATGGTTCTGTACGGTCATCTCAGTCTGACATACTGAGGATCAGCAAGTTCTCTTATGGCAAACTGTATGGCACAAAGGCTACAGACAGTACAACCTCCCAATCATTCCTTCCTCTATCATGGAGGGCTTAGTCATCAGCACAGAAGAAAGGCCAGACCAGCTGCTTTCTCTGGATTACCTGACCAAGGCCCTGGAGTTCTTTGAAAATGTCAGCTTACCAACCAAGTTGTATTCGGCTCTGTGAGGCCTAATTGGCCAGGACCTGATGAAGGGGGTATGACAGTACGCTTCTGGTGGACAGCGCATCTGAGTCCATGAGAAAATGTATCATCACACTCATCTATAAGCAGAAGGGGGAAGAGGGAGGAAATTAAAATTGGCAATTTGTCTCACTGCTGAATGCAGACAATAAAGTCCTATCTAAGGTCATCGCCATGGGGGTCAGGTCTGCTCTGGGATCGGTGATTCACCCTGACTAAACCTGTGTTGTACTGGACAGGACCAGGGGATGTTATTACACCTCTGACAGCCTCACACTCTTCAGATATACAATCACCTTCAAGCACGAGATAGGGCAGATGCCTGCCTCATCAGCCTGGACTAGAAGGCGGCCTTTGACAAGAAATCACACAAGTACATGTGGGTCATGTTGTCCAAAATGGGCTTTGGGAAGGGAATCTGCAATTGGGTCTGACTGCTCCACATCTTGATGGTGCAGTCTCAGTCAGTGGGTGTGAATAAGAACGCTTCTTGATCAGATCTGGAGTCGGGCAGGGCTGTCCACTCTCTCCTGCCTTGTTTGTGCATTTTGTAAAGCCATTTGCTCTGTACATCAGGGACGATGCAAGCCTGAAGGGGTGACTGTTTCAGGCAGCGGATGCCTGTGGGTCAAATCCTCCCTGAACATGGAGGTAAATCAAGGTCACAGAGAAGCCATGTTCTTTCGAAACTGGACCGACCGATCATGTATCCCCATCACCATCATGGCAGATTACCTCAAGGTGCTGGGAGTATGATTCCGAAAGGCCAGGGTGTGTGAAATATCTGGGTTAGTGTGGAAGGTGAAGCAGAAATGGTCTTTTGGGAGGACTGCACCCTCTCCAGTGCAGGTAAAAACCTGATCATCAGATATGAAGCACTCACTCAGTTGTTGTACATGGTAGAAGTCTGTCTCATTCCCTGTAAGTGTGCCAATGTAGTCACCAAGAGGACTTTATAGTCTGCAATTAGCCATGAGACTCGTCGCCAATTTCTGATTTCCTCTATCTCCTTCTTCTGCTTATAGATAAGGGTGAGGGTGTGGTTGAGACTGTCTTACATCTCCTGCTGGAACATGACTTTGCAAAGGAGGTTAGGAGAAGATGCAAAAGTTTGTCAAGGTTCATTTGTTATTATCTAAATATATAAATTTTTTTTTAATAAATAAAGTATAAAGTATACATTTGAAATAAAATAAAAATTGCATGGGTATACCCTGATCACAGAAAGCAGAACAAATCCATCTCGCACAAGTAATGCCCCATCAATATACTCTCAATTGTCAAGTAACAGAAAATGTGGCCAATAGTACAACCAAGTGAAACTTATTCAACAATAACATTCTCAACCCTGCTCAGCTTGTCTTCCAACTGATCCACTCAACTCCAAACTCATTGTAGTCTTGGTTCTAACATGCACAAATGAGTTGAAAACAAGCGGTGAAACTGAGTCGGCTGCCATTGCCATCAACACTTCATTTTAACAGGTGTGATGTCAAGGAGTGCTTACAAGCCTGTAGTCAAAGGGAACCAAGGCAAGCATTCTCTCCCACTGGTTGGAGGCATCACTAGCACAAAGGAAGATGGATACAATTGTTGGAAGTCAGCCTCCACATTCTGAGGAAATGATAAGAACTTCTCAGGTAGATAATTCATCATCAACCTGTTTGGAAATGTTACTACACACACCTGGAATAGGGATGAAACTTGAACTCAGGTCTCTTGGCCCAGTGGTAGGGTCACTAGTATCCAGGGCCTGCAATCTTCAGCTGTTTCACTGTGGAACTTTCCTCCATCAGAAGGCCAGAGGTCGGTATATTCTCTACCGATTGCAAGATGTTCAGCAGCGTTCACAGCACCTCACATACTGAAGTAGCCTGTGTTCATTTGCAGAAGAACTGGACAAAATCCAGGCTTGGGTTGATAAGTTATTAGTAATGTTTACATAACACAAGTGTCAGGCATTATCCATCTTAAACAAAAGAGAAACTAACTTTCGCTCCTTGATGGACAGTGGCATTACAATTACTGGAATTCTTCTCGTTGAATATCCTGAGATTGACCTGGACAGGATAGGCTACATCCCAGTGTTCAGAACGAGATAGCTGAGGAGATTGGGTAGGCATTGTTGTTGATCTTTCAGGAATCACTGGAGTCAGGAAGGGTTCCAGAGGAGTGGAAAGTGGCTTGTGTAACACTCCTACTTAGGAAGGGAGAGAAACAGAAGACAGAAAATTATAAGCCAGTTAGCCTGGCCTCTGTCATTGTTAAGATCTTAGAATCCACTTTTAAGAATGAGACTGGAATGACTTGGAAGTGCAAGGTAAATATGGTTTCAAAGGCAGTCCATGCCTGCAAATCATTTCTCTTTAAATAATTATCCTATTCCTGAAAGCCACAATTGAATGTATCACCACCACATTCTCAGGCAGTGCAGTCAAGATTGTAAGAACACATTTCTTGAAAAAATGTTTCCCTCACGTCACTTCTTATTTCCCTCCAACCACTGGAAATCAGTGTGCTCTGGTCAGTGATCTGAGTTGGTGAAGCACCCTGCTCAAACTTGCACTTAACCACTTCATTCACTGTCCTTTTCTTCGAGGCCCTGAGAATGACCAAACTCAAACATTCATCTAGCTCCCTCAGTTGGAGATTCTCTGTATCACTCACACCTTTATTTATCTCCTTCTGTTGGAGCCTGAATAATTGCAGAGGCCAGGTGCCAAATCTCTGACACCTCCTCCTACCTCCCCCTTGATCATGAACCCACCCCTGACCACCAATCATCATCTCCCAAACCATCCACAACTTCATCACCTCAGGTGACCTCCCACCCAGTCTCCAACCTCGTCGTTCACCATAGTGGGCGGCAGGGTGGCTCAGTGGTTAGCACTGCTGCCTCACAGCACCAAGGACCCAGGTTCAATTCCAGCCTCAGTGACTGTCTGTGTGGAATTTGCACATTCGCCCTGTGTCTGCATGGGTTTCCTCCGGTTTCCTCCCACAGTCCAAAGATGTGCAGGCTAGGTGGATTGGCCATGCTAAATTGCCCGTAGTGTTCAGGGGTGTGTGGGTTATAGGGGGATGGGTCTGGGTGGGATGCTGTTCGGGGCAGTGTGGACTTGTTGGGCAGAAGGGCCTGTTTCCACACTGTAGGGAACCTAATCTAATCTAACCCCGTACCGTTTGCTTCTGTCTCCTTCCCAAAATTCACAAACCCGACTGCCCTGGTTGATCCATTGTCTCCACCTGCTCCTGTCCCTGAACTTATGTCCACCTATCTCGATTCCATTTTTTCCCCCTTAGTTCAGGGACTCCCTACTACATCCGTGACATACCCTCCACCTCCTCCAAAACTTCCAATTCCCTGGTCCCCAACACCTTATCTTTACCATGGATGTCCAGTCCCTACACACCTGCATTGCCCATGCAGATGGCCTAAAGGCCCTCCGCTTCTTCCTATCCCAGTCCTGCCCAGTTCCCCCCCACTGACGCCCTCATCTGCCTAGCCGAACTCGTCCTCAGCCTCAACAATTTCTCTTTCAATTCCTCCCACTTCCTATAGCCAAATGGGGTGGCCATGGGTACCCGCATGGGTCCAAGCTATGCCTGCCTCCTTGTAGGTTACGTGGAACAATCCCTATTCTGTAGCTACATTGGCTCTAAACCCCACCTCTTCCACCTTTACATTGATGACAGTATCGGCACCACCTCGTGCTCCCATGAGGCACTTGAGCAGTTCATCCATTTCACCAACACCTTCCACCCAAAATTTAAGTTCACCTGGACCATCTCAGATACCTCTCTCTCCTTCCTGGATCTCTGTTTCCATCTCTGGTAATCATCTGGAAACCGATATCCATTTCAAGCCCACCGACTCCCACAGCTACCTAGAATACACCTCCTCCCACCCATCTTCCTGCAAAAAATGCCATCCCCTATTCCCAATTCCCTTTCCTCCACCACATCTGCTCCCGGGATGAGGCACTGCACTCCCATCTCAGATGTCCTCGTTTTTCAAGGACTGCAACTCCCCTCTCTGTGGTTGAGGATGCCCTCAATTGTGTCTCCCACAATTCATCTGTCACACCCCCTCCCTCCTCACAATAACAACCAAAACAGAATCTCCCTCGTCCTCAAGCTCCACCAACCTCCAGATCCAATGCATCATCCTCCGACACTTCAGCCATCTGCAATCCGACCCCACCACAGACATTTCTCCCTCCCCACCCTCATCTGCTTCTGCAGGGACCACTCTCTCCACAGTCCCCTCCAGCCCCACCATACCCGGCACTTTTCCCTTCAACTGCAGAAAGTGCTACACATGCCCCTACACCTCCCCCTTCATCCCCATCCCAGGCCCCAAGAAGACTTTCCACATCAAGCAGATGTTCACCAGCACATCTGCTAATGTGGTATACTGTATCCACTGTTCCCTTTGTGGCCTCCTCTATATTGGGGAAAGCAAGTGGAGGCTTGGGGACCACTTTGCGGAACACCTACACTCAGGTCGCACTAAACAACTCCACCTCCCAGTCGCGAACCATTTCAACTCCCTCCCCATTCCTCAGATGACAGGTCCATCCTGCAGTGCCACAATGATGCCACCCAAAGGTTGCAGGAACAGCACCTCATTTTGCTTGGGAACCCTGCAGCCCAATGGTATCAATATGGCCTTCACAAGCTTCAAACTCTCTCCCCCTTACCGCATCCCAAAACCAGCCCAGCTTGTCCCTGCCACCCTAACCTGTCCTTCCTCCTACCTATCCCCCTCAAGTCGCACCCCCACTTCCTACCTACTAGCCTCATCTCACCTTTAACCTGTCTGTCCTCCCTCGATTGGCCTATCCCCACACTAACTCCCCACCTATACTCACCTTTACTGGCTTCATCCCCGCTTTTGACCTGTCTCCTCTCCACCTATCTTCTCCTCTATCCATCTTGTATTTATTTCAGAGCCCCTTTCCTCTCCTCCATTTCTGAAGGAGGGCCTAGGCCCGAAACATTAGCTTTCCTGTTCCTCTGATGCTGCTTGACCTGCTGTGTTCATCCAGCCCTGCACCTTATCTCTCATTCATCCATCCACCACTCAAGAAGATCATATTTGATCCGATAATCTTCAACTCAACTTTTCTGCCTTTTCCTATAACCCTGGACTTCTGTGGTCAAGAATTCCACAGATCCACTGCCCTCCAAGTACATGATAAACTGCTGAAGCAGTAATCGATGGATATACTGAGCAATCTCACAACAAATAGATCAGATCAAGTCTGCAATCCTGCCACATCATGTCTTTATGAATGATGAACAATTAAACTAACAGGAGCAAGCTCAATGAAACTTCCTATCCTAAAGACTTGCAGTCTAGCACACATGGGAAAGAAACAAAACATTAGTTTTTATTTATTTTTTGCTGGAATGTGGGCATCGCTGGCAAGGCCAGCATATGTTGCCTCTTGCCTAATTTCTCTAACACAATCATTTCAGGTGTCATTAAAGCATCAGGTAACACTCCAGCAGAACAAAAACATCCCTATGTTTGGAGAGATTTCCTTCTCTAAGTAACATAAGTGAACCAAGTGGCTTTTGACAATGATCAAATGTTTCACAGTCTTCAAGGCTGAGACTAGCTTTCAAATCCAGATTTTTACAATTGAATTTAAATTCATTCAACCAGTGGCCCCTGTCCCCAGAGCATTAAGTCTTGAGATTGATTCAGTTTTTGTTGAGGTTCGTTCTAAGCAGCTCCATGATGCTGGGTTCTGCGCTCTACAAGCTGTTCACTGGGATGCACACCAAGACCTTCAAAGACCATCCTTGGCCCACCTAAAAGTTTCTTCCAGTGCAAACTGCTGACATCAACTGAATATTGCAGACTGGCACATTTTAAGTCCAAGACTACATCCTGAGGGATGCGCTAAAGTCAAGCAGTAGTGGGCAAAGACCACTATTTAAGTTATTTCTGCCAAAGTATTACAAGTATCTGTTAAGTTTCATGATGTCCAGTGGCCTGAATGGCTTTCATGATTCAGAATTGTGTTTTTGTTGCAATTGGTTTGAAGCTTTAATGTTAATATCCTGAAGACCTCAGATGAGATAATCCATTAACTGTCTAAATTCTAAATAATAAAGAAGGAAAAATAATTTATCTAATCTCTTCTCATAACTTAACCCCTGGAGTCCAGTTATCATCTTGTAAACCTGTGCTGAACTCCCTCCAGGGCCAAACATCCTTCCTCAAATGAGGTGCCCTGAACTGCTCATTAGTACTCGAAGTGGGGTCAAATTAGGGTTTTGTATAACTTTAGCATCGTGCCTGTATTGCTGTACTCCAGCCCTTTAGATATGAAGGCCAGTGTCCTATTAGCCTTATTGAATATTTTCTCTACCTTCACTTACATGCTGATTACAGCTTCATCAATACAAGACACTTGACACAATCCAGGACTTTATAACAAATTTGATTGACATCCCATCCAGATCCTTAAACAAAGGCAGAAGTGGCAGCAATGTGTGACATTTGTAAAATTCTCAGCAGCAGCTTGTCAAAGCAGCTTCTCCAGCACTTCCCAAACTTGTGAAACCTACCATCCAGACAAATGGAAGCAAGTTCTATTTACTTAATAGATAACACTCACCTGCATATCCTCCTCCAATGAGCACATCATTCTAGAATTCTATCGCCTCTCCATCAGTGTCACAATATCAAGGACCTGGAACTTCCAACCTACACTGTAGGTGTAGCCTGACTAAATGGACAGCAGATACTTGGCCATTTGGCAATGGTCAAGTGTGATAACTGTCTGATCTGAAAGGAGTCCTTTTTCACTTTGTTTTGTGCGGACCCCCCACTAGGCTTCAAATCAATGCCGGAAAAATGTTTGAGTTCTGCTCTGCTTGGTGCAGTTTCCTTTCAGAATACACATAATGCCAAGACAGTAAAGGCTTGACAATCCAGACTGACCAGAAATAACCCAGAACTCAAACTGGAGGTTCACATTCCTGTGGTGCTAACAGTGAAGAAGACAGAAGTCATGCCATTGAACTGAACCCTCTTCAGTCACATGGTATTGACTTCAATCTGCAAAAAAAACTTCTGTCTATCACAATTTCCCACCACAGAAATTTGAACACTGGTTTCAAAAACATCTCAGCATGGTTGGAATTTCTGAAGGCCTTCAAGGGCAAGGGTAATGGGACATCGCTGTCAATCTTCACTGAAGCACCACATTCACTGCCATTGCAGCAAAACTGTACTGTGATCACTCATCTTTCCAACCCCATATCCCTAATGACAATGCGGTCAGATTCTTCATCAGGTACATTGAGGTGATTGGATACAACACTGCGGTCAATGACCTGTTTCAGTTTGAGCAGCAGGCAACAGGTCAAGGAGACCATGAGAATGAGTGCTGCAGGATCCATTGTAAGGCTTCCTCCTGGCTTTATGACTACAAGAGGTCAGGGCTTCCAGGTCAAAAATTGTAAACACAGGAGATGTGTTGCCCAAATAAATTTGGAGACTTGCTGGTCAGCAATAAAGCAAGAGGAGGCTGTGGTGTCATGGTAATGTCACTGGATTAATATTTCAGACTCCCAGACTACTGCCCTGGATCACACCTGGGGAAACATAAACAAAGTTAACATTACAAGTCTAATGTGATTTTCTTATCATTTGTTTCCCAATGCATTGAACTGTTCACCTCAAGAGTTTAGCTTTCGGATTAAACACAAGTAAATAAGCTCCAGACAATGCTGCAGTATGCATAGAACAAGTGGTATGACCATGTGGACACACAGAACAAATGTTCAACTATTCAATATTTGTCCACTTTGGAGCCCAAGATTTGAAACAATACAAATAAATTATGAACTTCAAAAACTCCAGATTCTCACAACAGCCACTAACTTCTCCTGCTGCATTGATGTGTGTTGGACAATCCAGTGGGATCAATGTTAAACTGGATACCAATCCCAGGTTCCTGATAGAAATTAGGAAGAGATGCCAAGCGGCGCAATGTCCTCAGCCAGATGCCCCGCGGACGGAGCCCCAAATGTATTCTCCTGGTCTTTCCCTCAGCTTCTTCGGGATTTTTACTGTTATCTTTGAGTGGGAGTGAGGTTGGAAATCCCTCCAAATGTCCGCTCAGTCTGCCCCCTTCCCTTATTCATTCCTCTCTTTCGCCCCCGTATGTCCCTGTGCGATCTGGGTGAGTATCCTCCCCCTGAGGCCGCCCTCCACAGACTGACTGCAGGAGACTGAAGGAGCGTCACCCGCCGCCCGCGCGACCTCAGGCTTTTCAAACCGCCAACGGCCGGAGCGCGAGCGGCACCAGGCGAAGCCGACAACCGTGGGGCTCAGAAGTAGCAACCGTCCACGCGCAGCCTCCAATCGCGAAGGACCGAGCTCTCTTTAAGGCAAGGTGAGAGGGCGAGCAAAGCCCTGATTGGATTTTCTACCTCCCCGCCCCACCAACCAGGAAGAACCAATCCCTTCTTTGTTGCGATGGTGATCTTCGAGGGGGTGGGGCGGGGCCGCAGCCATGGCAACGGAATGCTCTCTCTGATGAAGGGTCCAGGCCCGAAACGCCAGCTCTTGTGCTCCTGAGATGCTTGCTTGACCTGCTCTGTTCATCCAGCTCCACACTTTATGATCTCGGATTCTTCAGCATCTGCAGTTCCTGTTATCTCTGATGGCAACGGAATCGCTGGGACGGGAGGGTCACGTGGGGATTGAGGGGGGTGCGCTACATGTTTGAACTCCCAACGGGTGGAAGCGCGAGCGGAAAAGCGTCGCTGCGATTGGCGGGCCCGGTTCCCGCGGGGGAAAGCGAGGTCTGTTTCGTATTTAAATCCCAACAGCCGGAGCGCGAGGCGGCAGCGAGAGCGGGAGCAGCGGACCCGGGAGCAACGGGTGGGACGGAGCCGGCTATTGAAACGCCCGCATCCCCTCCCGGAGGGCGGTGGAGCCATGAGGATGTAAAAGATGACAAAGAGAACACGTTATGATGCTAAAGAAGCAAAGTGAGGGTTGGGGGCGAACAAGAAGCAAGAGGAAGCAAAATGTCGAAGTTGCACTCATGCAGTGAACTGAGCACGGTCCAGACACTTTCACGCTGTCTGGCTCAGTAAGCTCATTTTAAAATTCTGGATTCATTTGTGAGAGGACCAAAAAAAAAGCACCTGTCTTTAAAGAAGAACACTAACATGGCGTCAGAAAACAAAAAAAATCAACAGATATTCTGAGAGGATGGAACCGGACCCTCCTCTCCCAGGCCTGCCCCATATGTGACTCCAGTCCCCATGCGGAATTGTAAGGGCTCACCACGGAGTGACCCCTGGGCAATCTAGAGGGCACAGATTTAAGGCAATTACCAAAGAAGTAACGGTGACTCGAGGGGTGTGTTTGTACCCAGTGACTGGCTCTGATTTGGACGTGCTCCCTGAGACTGTAGTGAAGGCCGATTCAGTTGAGGCTTTCAAGAGGAAATTGGATCAGTAAGTGTAGAGACAAGATTTACAGAATGGTGGGAAAGAGGCAGGGTGCTAGCACTGGCTGATTTTCCTCCTTTAGTGTGACAGCATAGACAGGGAGAGGCTGAATGGCGTTCTGTGCTCCAACTGTTCTATGTCTCTGTAACTCTAATCAGTAAACCTAAGATCAAATCAAATTCATTATTAATCATCATGGAACTACCTGATAATGCAAAAATGTCTTTCGCTTATGTCCTTTTACAAAATCTGCTCTCCTGACCTGGTTTGCCTTCATGTGACTCCAGATCCAAACCTTCGGAACGACCCCCTCAGGTTGGATCAAATGACGTGATGCCCACACCTCAAGAATGAAGAAGATTAAAATAAGTAGTAGTTACTGTAGATCTGGGTGAATTGGAGCTTGGGTTGACTTTGTGAATGGCCTTCTCCTGCTCTTCAAATCCTGTTTTCCTCTATCTCACACCCTCTCTCATGTTTCTCAGGTTTTGTTGCTTGGTGAAACATGAGCAGTATCGGTAAGATCAGGAATTATTGCTCATCACTGATTGATCCCTGAGAAGGTGTCAGTGAGTTGGATTCTCTAACTCCTGCAGTTCATGTGGTGTACGTAATGATGGAGAGAGTGTCCAGGATTCGAAACAAGTAACAGCGTCTGCTGCTGGAGAAGATGATGAATCTCTGATACTCAGATACTCTTGAGTTATTATAAATGAAGTAGTATTTCCTTGTTCTTCAAACTGATGTAAATGAACAAAGGTGTTGGGAGATACTGGAGCAAGTCAGTCACTGATGCAAGGTGGTGATATAATTTGTCTTCCAGAGGTGTCAATGTAGGGAAAATATAAATTGGACGTATATGCTGAGAATACAAATTGGCCCCATTATGGAGAGAGATTGAGCAGTTAGGCCTACACTCTTCCAACTTTAGAAGAACGAGAGGAGATCTATTTGAGGTATATTAGATATTACAGAATATTAACAAAGTAGATATTGAGAGGGTATTTTCCCTTCTGGGGCAATGTAGAGCAAGAGGTCATAGTTTTAGAAAAAATAATATTTAAGGGGTATGCAGTGTAAATTGATCTCAGTAGGATAATGGGTTGGCACAACATCATGGGCTGAAGTGCCTATATTGTTCTATGTTCTATGTTTGAATGATTAGTGCCTGATATTTATTAGCATATCTTGGGAATTATTGTTCGGTCTCTTATTGTTTATGTGACATATATACAATGTGGAGGAGATGGTAAGTAAATTCGGAAACGGCACTAAGGTTGGCTGGATGGTTGACAGTGAAATTGAAGGTCTTGGGTTATCAGAGCGTATAAAGTAAAATCACCGTAGTGTTCTCAGATCATAACGCTGCTGTCTCATTAGAAAGAAATGATTGAGACACAAAGTCTACAAATGGATTGTCAGATGGGTAGATCAGTGACAGATGGAATTTAACCCTGATGAAACAGGTGATGCACATCGGAAGAAATAACAAGACAAGGAAATACTCAATGAAAGGCAGGATATTAGGAAGCTCAAAGAATGTAAGAGATCTCGTGCTTGTCCACAAATCCCAGAAATTGGCATGGACTTTTGTTAAGCAGGCAGACAAGACACTTCCTTTATCAGTCAGGGTGTAGATTTAAGAGTAGGGAGGCCATCTGGGAACTGTAGATAACTTTGGTTAGACCACAGCTGGAGTAGTGTGTGTGCTTCTGGTCACCGCCGTATAATAAAGATGTGATTGCACTGGAGCTTCACCAGGATGTTGCCTGGGATGGATCTTGAAAGAAAGATTGGATAAGCTTGGGCACTTCTCTTTGGAGCAGAGCAGATACGAGGGGCACACCTGATCGCCGTGGATAAGATTACAGGGCGTGGGCAGGGTGGATAGAAACAAGCAGTTCAAAGGTCACGGGGTTACACTTTTCTGCTGGAAAGCAGGATGTTTAGAGGATATTTGAGGAAAGTGCTTTATACCCAGAGACTTGTGGAATCTGGAAAGAACTGCCAGGGTGGGTGGTTGTGGTGGGCAACCTCATAATCTTGTAAAGATGACTTGGATAAGCACTTGAAATGTCATGATGTTCTGAGCTTTGGGCTTAGTGTTGGAAAGTGGGACTAGTACAGATTTACCACAGTTTTGGCAGTGCAGACCTGATGGGCAAAGGGAGGACCTCTTCTGAACTGCATGATTCTATTCAATGATTTAAAACGGGAATGAGGAGGAATAACTTCCCTCAAAGGGTGATGAATCTGTGAAATTCATGACTCCTGTGTGCAGTGGATGCAGGGACACTGAGTGTTTTTAAGGGTACAGACAGATTTTTAATTGATAATGGGTTAAAGGGTTATGGAGAGTGGGTAGGAAGGTAGAGTTGAGGCCCAGATGAGGTGTACGGTGATTATATTCACTGGTGGCTCAGGCTCAAGGGCTGAATTGCCTCACCCTGTTCCTAATTCTAATGTTCTTATTTCATTCAGTTCATTTGAACGAATAAACAGACACGACGTTCGAGATGATGTTCTATGTTCTATCCCTCTGAATTTATAACAGGAAATCAGCTTTTCAGATATTCTGAGTTAATATAAATGAAATGGTATAAATCAAAACTCAAGGCTACACACCTCACTTGCTGTAAAACACCAAAGTTTTGAGCAATACAGCTGGGATGTTGTCAATTCTTGGTTCCAAAGAAGAATCATATTGTGCACGAAATGTAATTTTGTTTCCCTCTCCGCAGGTGCTGCCAGGTTTGCTGAGTTCTTCCAGTACTTTCTCTTTTATGTCAAAACCTTTAGCCTTTGTTATTTCCAGTGCCTTCAATAACTTGTACACTGTATTCTACGAGCGAAGGTATGCAGGGAAATATAGAGGGAGCTTCACTCTGCATAAACCATTCTATAACTACCCTGAGAGGTTTCCATGGGGAGAGTATAGAAAAAGCTTTATGCATTAACTAATCCCACGCTATTCCTTTCTTGGGGACAGCATGTGTTTCGTAGGGACAGTGTAGATGTAGCTGCATGCTGTATCTAACATCATGCTGTACCCGTTCAGGGAGTGTTTAATGGGAACAGTGTAGAGGGAGTTTAACTCTGTAAGTAACAGTATCCTGGCAGTAAAAACAAAGTTTTAGAGAACCTTATCAGACCTTCATATCAGGCAGCATCTCGAGAGAGAGAGAGAGAGAAACAGACATGTGACAATAAAATCATTCATTTTGAGTCCAGTGTCCCTATCCTGGAAGTGTTTGATAGGGATCGTGAGAAGGTAGCTTTATCCCATCTCTGACCCCATGCAGTATCTGTCCTGGAAATATTTAGTGGTCATAATATTGAGAAAGATTTACTCTGAATCTGTTCAGAGAAGTGAAGCTCAAGAGGACCACTCCATCATTAGAGAGAGAAAACTGGTGGTTGTATAACATAAGGGTCACCACACCTAAGGCGAAGAGCAAGGCCATGAAGTTGAAACTGTCACGGTGAGCTCATTTATGGAGTCATATAATACAGAAACACACCTGTTTGTCCAACCAGTCCATGCCTGGCTCCTATCCTTCTAAACCTCTCCTATTCATGAATCTATCAAAATGTCTTTTAAATGTTATAATTGTACCCACATCCACACTTTCAGAGGAAGTTGACTCAACACACGAACCATCCTCTGTGTAAACAATTTGGTTCTTCTCTTTTTTAAATCTCTCTCCTCTCATCTTAAAAATGTACCACTTAGTCTTAAAATCCCCCATCCTAGGGAAAAAATAATGACCATTAACTCTACCTATCCCTCACATTATTTTATAAACTTCAATAGGACCATTTGTTTAGCACCTACGCTCCAGTGAATGAGGTCGCAGCCGATCCTTATAACTCAAATCTTTCATACCCAGCAACATTTTGTTAAATCTCTCCTGAACCCCCTTCATCTTGATAATATGCTTTCTATAACTGAGTGACCAGAACTGGACACAGTATTCCAGAAGAGGTCTCAAAACAGTTAAAGGGGGATTTGAATTCACACTGTTAGCTTGACACTCCATCTTCAATAAGCTGTCTAGCATATTGAGCTGACTGACTATATGTAATCCCATGCTGTACCTATCCTGGGAGTGTTTGAAGCAGACCGTGTAGAGGATACTCTAATGTGTATGTATCCTTGTGCTGTAGCAGTCTTGGGAGTGTTTGATGGGTAGAGTGTACAGCAAAGTTTATTCTGTAGCTTAAACTGGTGCTATTCCTGTCCTTGGAGTGTTAGAAAAGGACATTATCAAGGGGGCTTTAATTTCATTTTAACTTCAGTTTAAGAGAGTAGATGGAGTGTTACTCTGTCTCAAACCCCATGCTGTTTGTCCAAGCAGTGTTTGATGAGAAAAATGTGCGTGAAGCTTTACTTGCATTTTAAGAGTAGAGGGAGCTTTACTTTGTATGTTTCCTTGCATTTTTAAAAATCTATTCAGGGAGTGTTGGATGGTGACAATGTAGAGAGAGAGATTTATTCTGTACCTCACCCTGGTGTGCCCTCGTCCTGGGGTGTGTGATGGAGTCAGTATAGAGAAGCTTTACTTTCATTTGAAAAAAGTGGAGAAAGCTTTACATTGTATATCACTGCATATCTGCTGTACCTCCCCTCTGAGTGTTTGATCTGACAGTTTTTAAAAGGAGCTTTTGTCTAGATCCGACCAATGTTCTGCAAAAGTATGCACAGCCAGCAGAACCGTGTGATACTCTGGGATTGTCATAAATACATTCAGTGACTTTTATTGACATTCAAATGAAATCACACAACCATGATCTGAGCAGCATCTCAGAACCGTGGGCAATGAAGACTCTGTTATTGAAGAGTGGAGATGTTTCTCTTCTTTGAATGTTGTTTGCAGTTCTCCTGGCAAAGTTTGGCTGTTTTATTTCCTTAACTTCCTGTGTTTATAGTTGGGATGAATGCAGTAAGTAAACTTGTAAGTAAACTTCAGCAGTTCAACAGCCACCTCAGCTCTTCCTATGTTATGTCTCATCTTTCACAACTGTCACCACATTGAGTAAACTTGAGCCTGAATCCTTCCATCAGATCTCAGTCAGTCTGCTGTACTGTTCCATAATGAGTATTTCACCAAAGGAAGGAAGAATTGTTTTTGGAGATGGGGAAGAAGCACAGATTCATCTAAATGATGCTAGTGTTAAATTATAACAACTGTTTTCATCAGCTATGTGTAAAATATCTCAAGTATATGACATTACATTGGTCTAATTAAGGTAGTTATGGCATTTGCTGAAGTACTCCATTACTGATTGTTAAAGTGGAAGGTCCCAGAATTGAAGGTGAATGATTGGTCTGGTTAGGAACATGGCTGACCAGTATGAGTCAGAGGAAGGGCAATTGCCAGATATCTTTATTGATAGACTGTAATGAGTGCTGTCTAAAAGGATCTGTTGAGAAACCTCAATTATTCAGGTATTCATTAATACCTTGCTGAACAGAGTCCATATATCCAAATTCGACATTATTATTTGAATGTTTTATTGTAAGCAGTGTAAAAGAAAGTAAAAGCAGTATTAAAATAAGTGCTATTGATCAAGTGGATAGACAATACAAATGAGCAAATACATTTTCATGTGAACCAATCTGTGGTCATTCACTCTGGACCTCAAAGAATATGACAGGCTACTTTAACTAGAGACCAGCTGAAACAACGACTTCGGGCCTATGTATGTAGATCATGGACATGACATATTCAGGTCCAGAAAATAGTCAAAAAGGGCACTGAAATGCTGGCCTTCATATCCAGAGGACCAGAGTAAAAGAGTGGACATGTCATATTTCAACTATCTAAAACAATGGTTATACCACACGTGGAGTGGCTGTGAGCCAGTCTGGGCACCAGATCTTAGGAAGAATATATTGGCTGTAGAGGCAGTGCAGTGTAGATTTATGAGAACAATACCCAGGCACAAGTGCTCAGAAATGAGCAGAGATTAAACAAACTGGGCTTAGATTCCTTGAATGTCAAAAGTACCTACAGTGTGACAACGTAAGAACACCAGTGGGGGCTGGTGATCAGTGCACAGCACAAGAGGAGTCCACAGGGTTAGAATGGCCTGGGGAAGCAAATGAGAGTCTGTCTGAGGGTGAGGCAGTGTCTTTACGATTCTGGTCTGTTTGACTCTGAGGTGAACAATCAAACACATAAACTGAACCACCACAAAGAACCATCACTATTTCCACCTGAGTAACATTCCTTGACACTGCCCTTTTGCAGCTTATCTGCAGATGAATCCCTCATTCATGCATTTGTCACCTCTTGACGTGACTATTCAAATGCACCTTCAGCCACCTTACTGCCCCCGTAATGTTCATCACCCTGACCATGACATTGTTTTAACAGGAGAAATAGAATAAATTGGGAGGAACTAGTTCCACTGGTTGGGGAATCTCGGACTTAAGGAGTGCAACTGGGAAAGTTTTCTTTGACAAAGGAGAGCTGAAATTCGAGATTCCACATGCAGCAACTGGTGCTTGATCAAGTGTCGATTTTAATCGGAGATTGAATATTTTTTGTAATTTAACATGTTAAGGGAAATGGGGCAGAGACAGATATATGGTGTTCAATCACAGATTGGACATGCCTCAGTGTAGGAGGACAGTACAAGGTGGAGATTTTCACCTGACTGCACACTTGCTCACATTGTTGAATCTCTCACCTTGACTAGTGCTAATGCATTAACTGAAACGTTACCTGTTTCTTTCTCCACACAATCTGCCTGTCCTGCTGAGTTTTTCCAGCATTTTCTGCTTTCACTCTCAACAGTTGTTTCATTGTAATAATAACTTTAGTCACTGGGTGGCAGTGTATTACACCAGAGAATGTTGATGGTGAATGTCCAGCACAAAGAGGAGCCTACTGGGCCAAGGTTGCTTGGGTGTCCAAGTGTGCATTTTGTCTGGGGTTGAACCAGACTCTTCATAAATGTGCTGTTATATTTGACCTCGAGATGAAGTTTCAAATACACAATCCACACCATTACAAAGACCATGATAATAAAATGTGAGGCTGGATGAACACAGCAGGCCCAGCAGCATCTCAGGAGCACAAAAGCTGACGTTTCGGGCCTAGACCCTTCATCTGATGAAGGGTCTAGGCCCGAAACGTCAGCTTTTGTGCTCCTGAGATGCTGCTGGGCCTGCTGTGTTCATCCAGCCTCACATTTTATTATCGTGGATTCTCCAGCATCTGCAGTTCCCATTATCACCATTACAAAGACCACTTCATTCTACATGAGTAACACCATCCAAAACCTCCCCATCAGCTCATCTGCTGGAACTGTGATTCATGTAATACTTGACTGTTGGAGTACACATCCAGCCAGCTTCCTACCTTCCACATGCCATAAAGCTTATAAACTGAACATGACACTGCAGTGCAGGATGCCTTAAGGAGTAAATATCAGTGTGCTGGGACCAGGCATAATTAGGGGGGGAAGAGAAACTGTTCTCTGCAGCTGTGACTAGAAGTTCCCAATGTTGTGTTACCTGCCTTGTGCCATGGTTAAAGACATCTGAAGAAGATATTGGAATGGGAGGAGGAGAAACTCGATGTCACAGTCTATGAAGGAATCAGTCACTGCTTTGAAATGATGGTCTGCTCAGAATATTTCAGCTGTTAAGATGTATGGTTTTGAACATTTTGGAGCTAAACTAAAAGCAGAACTCCAAGGTAATAATCCGTAGATTGCTACCTGAGCCTTGGGCTAACAGGCATGGTGGGGGTGTGGGATAAGCAAGTCAAGGAGTTAAATATGTGGTTCAAAGATCGATGTGAGTGAAATGGATTTCAGTCAGTGGTGGGCCAGCATTAGTACAGGGGTGGAAGAGAACTGTTTTTGAGGGATGGGACTCACATGCTGGGACCAGTATCCTGGCAAGTTGAATAAGCAGAGCTATATTGAGGCCTTTAAACTGTTGGGGATGGGTGAGTGCATTTTGGGGAAAGGGATACATCAGCCTCAAAAGCTAATGGATACGGCAGTGTTACAGGGCAGGCATTTGGATAATGATGCCCCGAGGGATAGTCACAGAAAAGGCAGTGTGCACAAATGTAGAAGAAAGAGCAGCAATTATGATCAAGGAGGGGGAAAATGGCAAAATTGATGGCTCTTTATTTGAATATGCATGGCATCAGAAAGAAGTAGATGAATTAATATCACCAATATGTGTTAAAGGGTCTGAATGAAGAGCCATTAGGGAGACATGGCTACAAGGAGACCAACGCTGTGAATTAAATATTCAGGACCATGTGACTTTTCAAAAGAACACAAAGGAAGGAAAGGGTCATTGGGTAGCGTTGTCAGTTCAGGATGGAATTAATTTGATAGGAAGAAGTGATCTCAGATTGGATGATGTAGAATCCATGTGGCTTGAGGTAAGAAATAAAATGAGGAAGATAAAGCTGATAGTAGTTGCAGTAGGCCCCAAAACAGTTGATATCTGGTAGAATAGAGAATGAATCAGGAAATAATGAGGGCATCTAATAATGTCAGTACATTAATCATGGTGACTTCAGTCTTTATGGTGATTGGGATAGTCAGATTAGCAGAAGTAGCTGTGAGGAAGAATTCATACAGTGTATTCAGGACAGTTTCCAAGAACAATATTTTGTTGGATCCAATGAAGAATTTGGCTATTTTGCATCTGGTAATGTGCAATGAGGCAAGTTTAATGAATGATATCAGATTAAAAAACCTCTTCGGAAACAATGACAACAGCATAGTAGAATTCAACTTGAGTGGGAGAAATTGTATCAGTGATAATGGGAACTGCAGATGCTGGAGAATCCAAGATAACAAAGTGTGGAGCTGGATGAACACAGCAGGCCAAGCAGCATCTCAGGAGCACAAAAGCTGACATTTCGGGCCTCTCTGATGAAGGGTCTAGGCCTGAAACATCAGCTTTTGTGCTCCTGAGATGCTGCTTGGCCTGCTGTGTTCATCCAGCTCCACATTTTGTTATCTTGAGTGGGAGAAACTTGGGTTGGAAATAACTGCCAAACTGAAATAAGAGTAATTACAAAGGAATGGGGTCGAACTAATTGAAGAGGACTATGAAAGGAGTTTGGCAGGAAAGATGTTTGATTTATTGTCACGTGTACCAAAATATAGTGAAAAGCTTTGTTTACAAGCTGATCATTATAGGCAAAGGATGTACAGATCAAAAGTATTATTGGCATACAGGTTACATTGTACAGGACATGTGCTAGGCGAGATCATTGTTAGCAAGGTCAGCATTATGCGAGGCAAGAGAGTCCATTTGTCAATCATTACGGCCAGGAAAAAGCTGTTCCTGAACCTGCTTGTGCGTGTGTTTGGGCTTCTGTATCTTCTGCCTGATGGAAGAGGTTGGAGGAGATCATTACCACAGTGCGATGGGTCTTTGATGTTGTTGGCAGCCTGTCTGCATCAGCCGGCAGTGTGAATGGAGTCCATGGATGTAAGGTTGGCTTCCATGATGGTCTGGGCTGTGCACACCATCTTCTGTAATTTCTTACGATCCTGTGCAGAGCAATTGACATACCAGGCCACTGTGCACCCAACAGTGCCTTCAGTGGTGCATCTGTAGAAGTTGGTGAGGGACCTTACCAAAATGTCAAATTTCCTGAGCTGCCTGAGGAAGAAGAGGCCTTCTTGACTATTGCAACTACATGGGAAGTCCAGGACAAGCTGTCAGTTATTGTCACTTCTGAGGAACTTGATGCTGTTCACCCCCTCAGCCTCAGTTCCGTTCTTGTAGATGGGTGTGTTTTCCTTTCCTTCTGAAGTCAATGATCAGTGTTTTTAGTTTTAGTGACATTGAGAAACAGACTGTGTTTTTCATTGCACCACATCCCCAAGCCCTCCATCTCTCTTCTGTATTCTGACTCACTATAGTTAGATATCTGTCCCACTATGGTGATGTCATCAGTGAGGTTGTAGATGGCATTCATTGGGAATTTGGTGATACAGCCGATACGGTGTGTAGGGAATACAGTAAGAGGCTGAATATGCATCTGGTGGGGGGGAGGGGTGCAGTTCCAGTGTTGAGTGTTATTGTGAGGGAGATGCAGTTCCCTATCCTCACTGATTGCAGCCTATGGGTCAGAAAACTGAGGATTCAGTGGCAAAGGTGGAGACGAGACCAAGGTCATGGAGTTTTGAGATCAGTCTGGAGGGAATATTGGTGATGAAGTCAGAGCTGGAGTCAACGAGCAGGAGTTTGACGTAGGCATCTTTGTTGTCCAGATGTTCCAGGAGTGAGTACAGGGCTAGGAATGTGGCATCCTGTATCGACGTGTTGCATTGGTAGACAAATTCTAGGGGATCGAGGCAGGCTGAGTGACTGCAGTTGATTGTGGGCCAGGAACAGCCCACAACAGCTTGGGGCATGTCATGATTGTTGAGGTCAATGCCACTGGGCAGTAATTATTAAGGCACATTGCATGTACTTTCTTAGGTACAGGGATGATGGAGTCTTCTTGAAGCAGGTAGGTACTTTGGCTTGGAGGCGGAGATGTTGAAAATGTTGGTGAATACCTCCACTTGTTGGTCCACACAGGATCTGAGTGCTCAGCCGGAGACACTATCCCAGTCCATCACTTTCCTTGGTTGACTCCCTGGAAGACCAATCTGATGTTTGGAGTGGTGATGGAGGGAACAGATATGTCCAGTACTGTCGGGGCAGGCATAACCATGCTGCTGACATTCTGCTCAAACTGAGCATAGAAAGCATTGAGTGCATCGTGGAGAGATGTGTCTTTGTCCACTATCTTGTACTGTTTCATTTTGTATCCTGTAATGTCATTAAGACCTTGCCATAGACAGCGGGAGTCTGTTTGGTAGGCTTGGGCCTCTAACTTGGTCTGGTACTGCCTCTTGGCGCCCCTGATTACTTTGTAGAGGTCATATCTGGATTTCCTGTATTGGCCTGGGTCACCCAACTTGAATGCTGTACATCTGGTTTTCAGCAGGTAGTGGATTTCCTGGTTCATCCAAGGTTTATAGCGAGGCGACTCTCGGATTGACTTGTTTGGTAATCAGTCCCTCACATAATGAGGCTGGGGAATATGAATGGGGAACTAAGAAATGGCAGAACAGTTGAATAAATACTTCATATCAATCTTCAATGTAGGCATAGAGGGAATAACTATAATAAGTATCTCTAAGAAAAAGTGCTTGGGAAACTGATGGGGTTAGAGCATCAAAAGAAAGAACAAAAGAAATAGTGGATGCACTGGTTGTAAACCTTCAAGAATCTCTAGTTCTTGGAAAAACCCCTCAGGATTGGAAAACTGCCATGGTAACATCTTTACTAGCAAAGGAAGAAGGCAACAAACAGGTAACCATAGGCCAATCAGGGAAAATATTAGAGCCAATTATAAAGGACGTAACAGCAGAGTATTCGGAAATATGATCAAGCAGAGTCAGCATAGTTTCACAAATGGAAAATCATTAACTTATCACATTTATTCGAACTCTGTGAGGAGGTAAGAGCAGGATAGATAATGGAGAAGCATTCCCATGCCATGTGGATCAGTGCTGGGGACACAATTATTTACGATATTTGTTATGATTTGAGTAAGGAACGTTCATGTCCTGCAAAATCAGGTGGTCAGTATTAAATAAGAGTCAATACTTAGCAGTCTGAGCTCAACTCATAAGTCGTTTATTCATTTCCTGTAGGGAGCAGCTTGAAGACTATCCACTGAGTTACAAATAATCATGGTTTTAAAACACAAAGTACAGTTATGCACCCCATTCTGGACAGACACTCTACCTTTCAGTAGATTTTTCTGAAAAAGCGTCCAGACTTGAAACATCATCTTTCCTGCTCCTCTGATGCTGCCTGGCCTGCTGTGTTCCTCCAGCTCCACAGCTTGTTACCTTTCAGTAGTTTTGGTGCATGTTCAGACTGATAACTCAATGTTTAAAACTGGCTGTTCAGAGTCTGAACCGCCTTGACTGTTTGCACCAAACAACTACACCTCCCAGTCGCGAACCATTTCAACTCTTCCCCCACCCCCCCCCCACAACCGGCCAATCCTCGGATGACATGTCCATCCTGGGCCTCCTGCATTGCCACAATGACACCATCCGAAAGATGCAGGAACAGCATCTCATATCTTGCTTGGGAGCCCTGCAGCCCAAGGATAACAATGTGGACTTCACAAGCTTCAAAATCTCCCCTCCACATCCCAAAACCAGCCCAGCTAGTCCCTGCCTCCATAACCATTCCTACTATCTCATCCCGCCTCCTTGACCTGTCCATCCTCCCTGGACTGACCTATCCCCTCCCTAACTCCTACCTACATTCACCTTCACTGGCTCTAACCCCACCTCTTTGACCTGTCTGTCTCCTCTCACCCTATCTTCTCTATCCATCTTCTATCCATCTTCCCCCCCCCACCATCGCCGTCTACCTATTTATTTTCAGAACCCTCTTCCCCTCCCCAATTTCTGAAGAAGGGTCTCGACCCAAAATGTCAAACTTTCCTGCTCCTCAGATGCTGTTTGGCCTGCTGTGTTCATCCAGCTTCACACTGTGTTATCTCACCTTAAATAAAATCCAGCTTTGCTACAGTTAAGCGGGATAAACTTATTTGAAGCTAAATATACATTTCCTGAGATAATAAAAAAGCTAACATATTTTCCTAAGAGCACTAGATATCGATCTAAATGCCTGACTTTCTAATTAGTTGTCACAAATTAGAATGCAATATCCTGCTTGATCGAAAGGCCTGACCCTTCACCTCAAGAATTACATCTGAGTTTTACCCCAGTCACATGTCCTGGATCTTCTGTGACTGGTACCAACTGGTTTTAAGTTATCTCTTGAAACTATTTTCAGGTTGAAATTCCTGCACAGAGGCTGGTTTTCTGTCACCAAGTCACCCTTAATTTGTCATGCATAGTACTCTGGCTGTGGCCAGCCAGCTCAGAGTGAGTTCCCCAAACTGAGGAGATTCTAAATCCCCTGTTTATGTTGATTGGCCAGGGCTTCTTGATTGCCCTGCGTTAACAAACCCAATGAAAGAACTTGTAGTCAATAAAGGTCCATCTAGTTCCGATCACCACGCAGTTCCCACTAAACTGTGTGTGGGCCCCGCAATATCTTTGGGAGTCCCATGCACCTCAATATTCCTGGCCTTCAGTTATCTCTTCCTTGAGAGTCACAGACTCACAGTCTCCCTTCCCTTAACCAGTAAACTCATTCTTCAGTTGAAGACAAATGTCAGCAAATTCCCAAAGTGTGGAGAGGTAATTCTCTGTGCCTTCCATTTTGTGCTTCTGGACATCTATTATTGTGTATGCACACTCTCAGTAATTTTCCCTACAGGGGTATTCTGCTTTTAACCCCCTGTATGCTTGTTATCCTGTATAATGCTACTTACTGCAACCATGTTTCTGTAGTGTTCCATCAATCTTTGTATGGCCCCACATTATAACTTTACTTTCTACAGCGCTCTCACTCATGTACAGTCACACGCTGTAACTGTGATAATAGATTCTCCCCAGAGTCATCTTTTCATAAACTAAGAGCTTTAACTGCAGATGACAAAATTTTCTGTACAATAATTCAATTTTCTATCCATAGCCTTCCTTGAGAATGTTTCACAAGAGTCTGAATGTTCATTGCAAGTTGGACTAAGTTCTGATGTGGGGTTTAAACAGGAATGTTGCAATTTGTTTCAGTTTTGCCAGTCTGTCACCTTTCAGTAAATATATACCTGTCTGTTGGAGCAAAGAATAGAATCAGAATTATATTTCCATATCAGTATCAAAGTACTTATTCCGTTTAGTAACTAAGTCCCTCTGGGAGGCCCCCCTGCTCAGATTAAACCTGACTGTGATCTCTGAGAGGAAGTGGAAGGAGAAGGAACTAATCTTGATGTTATCACTGAGTTTCGAACATCTGTCAAACATTGATCATAAACAATCATTGTGCTTCTGGAGAGCCAGAGCAGTTCCTTGAGAGATTCGTGAAGGTTTCAATCTGTTTCCAGTTTTGATAATACAAATCACATGAACTTTTTGCTCGTTTTCTGACACTACATTCTTTTTCCCTGACTTTATAATATCTGTCGTAGTGTATTGTTATCACTTCTGTACCTGTTGAACAGTGAGCACACCCAGGGAAGGAATAATCCAGGGGCAATACAGAATACACACTTGCGATTGTCTGGATAGATCGTATCCATATTTTTACACACTTTCTTTCAGATCCAGAAGCTTCATATCATTTGTGAGATAGGTAATGGAACCCTTTCTTAAAAATACTACAGAAACATATCAACTAAAAATATCACAAAGTGCAGCCAGCTTAGGGTAAAGAACGAAGGTGAGAGAGATTGTGTGTGTGTGTGTGTGTGTGTGTGTGTGTGTGTGTGTGTGTGATTGAGAGTTCGCAACTATGCGTATGAGTGAGTGAGTATATGTGACAGAGAGTATTGTGTGAGAAAGATTCAATACGTGCGTGACTGTGTGTGAGTATTCCTGGCTGTGAATGTGAGCCACTGAATAGTATATGGACGAGGAATCAGCCGTTCCATCTTTCAGGACTTCATAAAATTGAACATGATTCGGTAACCTAATAACCTTGATTTCATTGATGGTATATCTCCATCAAACCTGAAGCATTTGAATGACATTGTTTGAAGGGGTCTATTTGGGACTCTTAAGTAGGTGAGCTCAATCGAACTAATCAATTTAAAATTTTCCCAATGTCCTTTTCTAACTTCAAAGATGATTCAATAAGATTAATGTTTCTTTTAACTCAGCTGACTGCAAATATTCTGTATCAGCACATCAATAATTAGAATATCCTATGGGGTAGAGTTAACCTTCTTGTTTTAAACTTTAAGCAAAGGTTGGCACTTAACTGTCCTCCTTAAATGTTGTAGTCTCCAAGACGACACTTCTACCAATAACTCAGCATTCTCCTTTCATACAATATCAATATTGCTTTCCTTTTACTTTGGTATCTCTTGCGAATTATTCTGATGAGTGCTCACCAACAAGCTTTGACAAAGTGTCTGTTTCGACAGCACTCAAATTTTGTGTTTATTGAAGAATGCTTGGTGATTGGATAGATCTTTTTATTCTATGTTTAATATATAAAAAGTGTACAAGTGGTCAGACTAGGAGCTGGATGAATCAATTAAATTTGTGTTCTGAACCATGGAGAAGTGGAACAAGAGAACGGCAGTGCACTTTCCTCATCGCAGTCATAAAGTAACACTGGAGGCTCACCGTGGGATACCTGGTGCCAAAATCATGTAATTGGAAGTAGGAGAATGATAACTGGAAAAGGATAAATGGCTTTGGCAGTTGCAAAACTTTTCTGGAGATGGACATTTTATCCCTGAGTGATCAACACAAAGTAACCATACAGTACAGAAAGAGGTCATTTGGCCCATCGTGTCTGCACCAAACCTCCAAAGAGCATCCCACTCCAACCCATGACCCATTTTAATTATGGGTACCCCACCTTACTTGCACATCCCTGGACAAAACGGGGTTAATTTAGCATAGCTAATCCACCTAATTTGCATAACTTTGGACTGGGGAAGAAAGTGGAGCACCCAATGGAAACCCACACAGACACAGGGAGAACATGCAAACTTCACAAGTCACCCAAGGCTGGAATCGAACCCAGGGCCCTGATGCTGTGAAACAGCAGTGCTAATCACTGAGCTGCCATGTTGCCCTAAATTCCTCCTAATCTATGTCTCAAAAAGCTTGTATTTTATTCTGAAGCAAGTTCCCTGCTTCTTGGGTGGTTTTTCTAAATCAATACAAGACACCACAGCTGGAATACTGTGATCAATTTTGGGTCCTTGTCTGAGGAAAGATATACTGGAAATGTAGGCAGCCCAGAGAATGCTCACTGCCTGACTTCAGGGATGGGGAGGGACTGTCTTATGAAGAGAGATTGAGTATGTTGGGCTTGTACACATTAGAATTTAAAGGAATGAGGGGCAGCTGAATTAAAACATATGGGATTCTTGGGGGTCTTGAGGGGATAGAAATGGAACATTGTTTTCCTTTGTGGGAAAGTCTAGGGCCAGAGAACGTAATCTTGATAAGACATAGGAGTAGAAGTAGACCCCTTAGCCCATCAAGCGTTCTGTGTCATTTGGTGAGATCATGGTTATTCTGTTAATCCTCAACTCATTAAAGGATTGCACATTTAAGATGGAGACGAAGAGGAATTTCTTCTCTGAGGCTAGTATTTCTTTACCACACAGGACTGTTGAGGCTGGGTCATTAAGTGTTTTCAAGGCTGGACTGATAGATTTTTAAACAGTATGGGAATTGGGGTTATGGGGAAAAGGCAGGAAAGTGGAGTTGAGAATGATCAGATCATCCATGATTACACTGAATGGCAGAGCAGACTCAATAGGCTGAATGGCATATTTCTACTCCTCCATCTTGTGGAGTTATGATCTTACCAGTCTTTTTCCGTCCCTCGCTACCACTAGACCCTTGGAACTTAATCATTTCAGGGACACTTCTTGGGTTTTCCTCTGTGAAGGCAGATGTAAAAATCCTTTTTTATTTTCTCTGCTATTTCTTTATTTATTATTATACATTCTCTTGCCTCTGCCTAAAATGGATATACATTTGTCTTTGTTAATGTTTTCCATTTTACAAACCTACAGTTCATGTTCCTTGATAATAAAATGTGAGGCTGGATGAACACAGCAGGCCAAGCAGCATCTCAGGAGCACAAAAGCTGACGTTTCGGGCCTAGACCGTATCGCAGGTCTAGGCCCGAAATGTCAGCTTTTGTGCTCCTGAGATGCTGCTTGGCCTGCTGTGTTCATCCAGCCTCACATTTTATTATCTTGGAATTCTCCAGCATCTGCAGTTCCCATTATCTCTGAGTTCATGTTCCTTGCTTTTTTTTATACTCATATCTTGTTTTCTCTTTCTCAATTTCTTGGTCCTCCTTTGCTGAATTCTATGTTTGAAGTTCGATACAGTTGAAGTAATTTTGGTTCTTTCTGATTCTCAACTACAATCAGGGAAACTTCTCTCCAGGCATCATTCAAATAACTACACAGGTGTCTCATGAGGGAACTGAGTGCAACCCTCCAAAATCATGAGAGAAATCTCACAGAAGCTTTTACAAAGAATAAAGAAAATTATAGCACAGGAACAGGCCCTTCGGCCCTCCAAACCTGCACCGATCCAGGTCCTCTATCTAAACTTGTCATCTATTTTCCAAAGATTCTGTATCCCTCTGCTCCCTGCCCATTCATGTGCCTGTAGAGATACATCTTAAATGATGCTATCGTGCCTGCCTCTACCACCTCTGTTGGCAACATGTTCCAGGCACTCACCAGCCTCTGTGCAAAGAACTTTCCACACATATCTCCCCTAAACTTTTCCTCTCTCACCTTGAAATCGTGACCGATAGTAATTGAGTCCCCCAATCTGGGGGGGGAAGAAAGCTTCTTGCTACCCACCCTGTCTATACCTCTCATGATTTTGGAGACCTCAATCAGGGTTCTCCTCAACCACTGTCTTTCTAATGTAAATAATCCTAATCTACTCAACTTCTCTTCATAGCTAGCACCCTCTGTACCAGGCAACATCCTGGTGAACCTCCCCTGCACCCTCTCCAAATCTACATCCTTTTGGCAATGTGGCGACCAGAACTATGTGCAGTATTCCAAATGTGGTTGAACCAAAGTCCTATACAACTGTAACATGACCTGCCAACTCTTGTACTCAATACCCTGTCCAATGAATGAAAGCATGCCGTATGCATTCTTGACCACTTTATCGACCTCCGTTGCCACCCTCAGGGTACATTGGACCAGAACACTCAGATTTCTCTGTGCATCAATTCTTCCCAGGGTTTTTCCATTTACTGTACAGTTCGCTCTTGAATTGGATCTTCCAAAATGCATCACCTCGCATTTGCCTGGATTGAACTCCATCTGCCATTTATCTGCCCAACTCTCCAATCTACCCATATTCTGCTGCATTCTCCGACAGTTCCTTTCACTATCTGCTACACCACCAATCTTAGTGTCATCTGCAAACTTCCTAATCAGACCATTTATACCTTCCTCCAGATCATTTATGTATATCACAAACAACAACAGTCCCAACACGGATCCCTGTGGAACACCACTGGTCACAGTTCTCCATTTTGAAAAACTCCCTTCCACTACAATTGTCTCCTATAGCCCAGCCGGTTCTCTATCCATCTAACTCATACACCCTGGACCCCATGCGACTTTCTCCATCAGCCTAGCATGGGGAACCTTATCAAACACCTTACTGAATTCCATGTACCTGAAATCTACAGCCTTTCCCTCATCAATCAACTTTGTCACTTCCTCAAAGAATTCTATCAAGTTGGTAAGACATGACCTTCCCTGCACAAAACTATGCTGCCTATCACTAATAAGCCCATTTTCTTCCAAATGTAAATAGATCCTATCCCTCAGTATCTTCTCCAGCAGCTTCCCCACAACTGACGTCAGGCTCACTGGTCCATATTTTCTGGATTATCCTTGTTACCCTTCTTAAACAAGGGGACAACATTAGCAATTCTCCAATCCTCCGGGACCTCACCCGTGCTCAAAGATGCTGCAAAGATATCTGTTAAGGCCCCAGCTATTTCCTCTCTTGCTTCCCTCAGTAACTTGGGATAGATCCCATCCGGACCTGGGGACTTGTCCACCCTAATGCCTTTTCGAATACCCAACACTTCCCCCCGGTCCCTTATGCTGACTTGACCGAGAGTAATCAAACATCTATCCCTAACCTCAACATTTGTCATGTCCCTCTCCTCAGTGAATACCGCTGCAAAGTACTCATTAAGAATCTCATTCATTTTCTCTGACTCCTCACATAACTTCTCTCCTTTGTCCTTGAGTGGGCCAACCTTTTCTCTAGTTACCCTCTTGCTCCTTATGTATGAATAAAAGACTTTAGGATTTTCCTTAACCCTGTTTGCTAAAGATATCTCATGACTCGTTATAACCCTCTTAGTTCCTTGTTTCAGATGTGTCCTACTTTTCCAATATTCCTCCAAAGCTTTGTCTGTTTTCAGTCGCCTAGACCTTGTGTATGCTTCCTTTTTCCTCTTTGATAGTCTCACAATTTCACTTATCATCTATGGCTCCCTAATCTTGCCCTTTCTACCCCTCATTTTCACAGGGACATGTCTGTCCTGCACTCTAATCAACCTCTCTTTAAAAGCATCTCACATATCAAATGTGGATTTACTCTCAAACACCTGCTCCCAATCCACATTCCCCAGCTCCTGTCGAATTTTGCTATACCTAGCCTTCCCCCAATTCAGCAGTTTTCCTTTAGGACTACTCTCGTCTTCATCCATCAGTATTCTAAAACTTAGGAATTGTGATCACTATTCCCAAAGTAATCCCCTACTGAAACTTCAACCACTTGGCTGGGCTCATTCCCCAACACCAGGTCCAGTATGGCCCCTTCCCAAGTTGGACTATTTACATACTGCTCTAGAAAACCCTCCTGGATGCTCCTCACAAATTCTGCTCTATCTAAGCCCCTAGCACTAAGTGAATCCCAGTCAATGCTGGGAAAATTAAAATCTCCCATCACCACCACCCTGTTGCACCTACATCTTTCCATAATCTGTCTACATATTTGTACCTCTATCACGCTCACTGTTGGGAAGCCTGTAGTACAGCCCAACGTTGCTACTGCACCCTTCCTAGTACTGAGCTCTGTTCATATTGCCTCACTGCTCGAGTTCTCCATAGTGCCCTCCTTGAGCACAGCTGTACTATCTTTGACCAGTAATGCAACTCCTCCACGCCTTTTACCTCCCTCTCTATCTCGCCAGAAGCATCTATATCCTGGAATATTTAGTTGCCAACCTTGCCCTTCCCTCAACCAAGTCTCAGTAATAGCAATAACAATAACAATAACTCCCAGGTACTAATCCAAGCCCTAAATTCATGAGCCTTACCTACTACACTTCTCGCATTAAAACAAATGCACCTCAGACCACCTGTCCCTTTGAACTCATCTTCTGCTCTCTGCCTCCTCTTCCCCTTAGTCACACAGACTTCATTATTAGTTCCTTACAGGCTTTAGTTAATACATCCTTATTGTCCACTAATCTCCTCATTTGGTTCCCAACCCCCTGCCACATTAGTTTAAACGCTCTCCAATGGCGTTAGCAAAAGCAGCCCCTAAGACATTGGCTCCAGTCCTGCCCAGGTATAGACTGTCTGATTTGTAATAGTCCCACCTCCCCCAGAACCGGTCCCAATGCCCCAAAAATCTGAACCTCTCCCCCCTGTACCATCTCTCAAGCCTCGCATTTATCCTGCCTATTCTTTCATTTCTACTCTGACTAGTATGTGTCACTGGTAGCAATCTTGAGATTATTACCTCTGAGGTCTTACTTTTTAACTTGGCCCCTAACTCCCTAAATTCTGCTTGTAGGACCTCATCCCAGTTTTAACCTATCTTATTGCTGCCGATACGCACCTCAACAGCTGGCTGTTCACCCTTGCCCTTCAGAATGTCCTGCATTCGATCTGAGACATCCCTGACCTGTGCACCTGGGCCAGGGCCCTGGTTCTCACTCTGGTGCTGCTACTGCTGGAAAAAATGGAGGCCGCTGATTGCATGAGAAGTTTTTAACTTGCCTCCAGGCAGGCCCATTGTCCTCGTTCTCACTGCTCCTGCTGCTGCAGCAAAAAAAAATGGAGCATATGACACAAAACTGGGGTTGTTCACTTATAAACTGCACTGACTCACATCTGATTTGCAGAGTAGAGGAAAGCCAAGAAGATAATTGAACAGTTTTAAGGTGATGGTAGATAGATCTTGACAACTGAGGGAGTCAAATGTTAGTGGACTGAGGTGGGATTGTGAATTTGAGGTGACAGTTAAACTTACTCAATGGTGGAGGAGGCCTCAGGGGCTGCTGAACTACTCCTGCTCCTAATTTGTATGTTCATCTGTAAGTTCATATCAGACTGCAAATTCCAGAGATAAAATTACATTTCTAGTCACTGGATTAGTAAAAAAGGAAATCAACATAACCACATAATTCAACATCAAGAAACAAAGCCAGTGTGGCTGTTTACAACCAGAACAAAATCTCATCCACTCTTGCAAATTAAGCAAGGGATTATTTCACCTCTGGCAGAACCAACAAGGTGGTGCTCAAGAACTGTTTCAGCGTCAAAACCCAGAACAACCCACTATCATAGTGAAGCAGATGCAACTTCAACAGCAATGGGGTGTGTGCTGTTTCAGATACTGAGAGAAGGAAAGCACAGAACAAGATCACTGAAAAAGAGTGAGTAGACATATAAAGTGATAGAGAAAGAAGGACAAGTTGTGACATGGACATTCAGAGCATCTGCCTCTACATCAAGACAGAGACAGGCCACAAACCCTAGTGAGTCCCCTTAAATTATAAATTAGCAAACATTCCATCATGAATACAGTAATTCTGACAGAGGATGATTAAGGTTTGATGCAAAGGCACAGGATTTATTATGAAAACAGCAGACCTTTTAAAATATGTATTCATGGGATGAGGTGTCACTGGTTAGGCCAGCATTTATTGCCCATCCCTAATTGCCCAGAGGACATTTAAGAGTCAACCACAAAATACACATAACAAAAGCACTGGCTGAATTGGCCAGGTGAGCCCAAAACTGACTCATGGCGACAACAGTGTCGTGTTTAGGCCAGTGCAGTAACCACTGGTCTTGGTGGCATCTGCATTGGCAAGGACCATAGAGGACTTAACATGGTGTAAGCATAGGATTTTCTTTTATTGGGATGAGGGAGTCGCTAATAGGCAGCATTTATTGCTCATCCCAGTTGCCCAGAGGGCGGTTAAGAGTTAACCACATTGCTGTGGGTCTGGAGTCACATAAAGTCTGGACCCCGTAAGGATGGCAGTTTATGCCGAAAAGGACTTTAGTGAACCAGGTGGGGTTTTCTGACAATTGACAATAGATTCATGGTCATTATTACGCTCTTAATTCCAGATATTTATTGAATTCAAATTCCACCATCTTGCATGGCAGGATTTGAACCCAGTGCCCATGAACATTATCAATAATACCACCAGGCCATCGCCTCCCCTTGAGATACGATGGCATCAGAAAGTGGCAACTTTCATTCTAGCATCGGTGGAACATGAAATGGAGCACTTAATGAGGACTGTAAAATTGAACTCTTTTTCTTTATTTCTTCATTTTCTGCCTTTCTATTCTATGTTTTGGTTTATTTTTCTGTGTTTTAAGATGGCGTCGGAGAGTGGAGACACCATGTAACACTTTTCACTCTATTTTGTCACAAAATACACATAATAATAAATGAATCAAAACAAATTATTTTTCTGAAGGCATTATTGAAGGATGTACAACTGAGTTAGGTAGGTGCGCCTCAGCCGTGATCCACTTGTGACCGATGGAACAGCATCGAGGGTCTGAATGGTCCACTCCAGTTCTGAGTTTCCTCTGTATTTGTACAGCATCTCACAGTGTGCAGCTGTCGAGATATGAAAAACCAGTTTGATATTTTCATTCATGGCTGTCAGATGTGTGAAACTCAGCAACAACCTCAGGTCTATTTCCTTCTCCTTACGTTTCCTGTGAGAGTTGGCGGCATCACAGAAACTGAACAGGGGGCCTCCCAGAGAGAGCAGTGTTACTAAAAAGAATAAGCACGTATGGAAATATGATTCTAATTTAGTGAATAACACTAATTATTAGTTCTAGTAGTTACTGAAAAAAAAGGTAAGACCAACAAGACTGAAAGTGTGAAGGAAAAAGAGATTCAAAAATGAGTCTCCATGTACAAGGGGAGAACAATCTGTCCTTTGTCCAGGAACTGCATAAAACTATCTCTGAAGTAGAAAATCTTTACCCTTAACTTGAGGAACTTGGTCAAGATTTTAAACAAAGATCCTGAGTTTATCGATAAACCTGGAGTTTGTCTCCGATTGAATGTGGTGATGATTAACTGGCGAACAACAAAGTGAATTGACCTTGTGATGGAGAAAAATTGAATCATAATCATCAGCTAACCTATGAATCTGCATCATATGCAGTCCATTTACAATCCACACTGTCCTGGGATTACCACCTATTTAATCACCTTCCACAGCCCATTTACAACCCACGTCGTCCTGGGATTACCACCTATTTAATCTCCTTCCACATATTATGGATACACTATACTACCCTAAAAGTTTATTTACTCTCTTTAAACTCCTGAGAAAATCTGTGGGTGAAAACTCTCTGGATATCAAACACAATTGAAGAAATCTCCTGAACATTCATCAATGCTCACATCTCCAACAAAAAGATAGTGCCTGGATGATCTTCCTGCCAGGATCCATTCTGTCCCCTGTAGTGCTGATTCTCTCGATCAGAACCTGTTCCGAACCAATTGACAGACCAGGAAAGGACAACAGGATTCCTTCCTGAAAAGACACTTCTGTATTGGTTGTCACCAGTTTACATCTGAATGCTCACATAATGAAACTGATCTCAATTTTTCAAACTGGCAGAATTTCTTAGTCCACATTTCTGGCTTGAGAGTGTAGTAGTAACAGAACCCTTCCACCACTGTGTTCCCCTGCCAGGGAGACTTTCCAATATGTATGAACCCTTGGGAAAGAGTGCTCACTGAACAACTTCACCACATTCCTTCAATCCCATCAAGTCAAGGTGTATGTGGCCTTAGTGAGCCCTGGACCCGGTTTCACGACAGCTTTACTGAGTGAGGTTTGAGAGGGAGACAGTGAAGGAGACAACACGAGGGAAAACTCAGGAAGGGCACATTCAAGGCTGGGCAATGTTTTCAGCTCAGAAACAGTTTGCTTCACATGGAGCTGACATGGTCAGTGAAACACTTCAAGTGCGGTTTCCATCAATCATTGTTGATGGAGTGAGGTTATTTTTGAGTGTGTAACGCTGCCTGTTGCGTTTTAAGGATTCAGTCTAAAAAAACCATTTCCGCTGTTTATCTCAAATGTAGCAGTGGACTGGTTCTGTGAGCAACCCACTGACCTATACTGGGTCGGTGTTGGGGATGGGGATGGGGATGGGGTTGGAGGGTTTGGTGGGAGGGGGTGATCAGTAAAATGTGAATGATCGCCCCAATCCCATCCACTGCTTAACTCTGCATAATCAGAAGCAACTACTGACCATTCAGGTTTGAAGCTGAAACTGTGAATGTTCAACTTAATAATTAACTCTTAAGTACAGACACACATTTTACATATTTATGTATTGATAGATAAATGTATATTATTGTGAATTAATGCATTATTGTGTATTTACGTTTATAAATACATAGAGAGCGTAAGACAGGAATAGAGACAGACAGAGCGATTTACTCACGCTGTTTACTGCTACAGGATCAGACCTAAAACTTCACAGGATCCCTACACTGTGGAAGCAGGCCATTTGGCCTTACTGAGTCCACACCGGGACTCTGAAGAGCATCTAACTCTGATCCATCCCCCCCATTTCTCTCCTAGTCTGCACATTATGCAATATTTAACATAACTAATACAACTAACCTGCACATCTTTGGATTGTGGGAGGAATCTAGACCACCTGGAGGAAATCCACACAGATATGGGGAGAATGTGCAAACTCTACAAAGAGAGTCTCCTGAGGGTGGAATCGAGCCCAGGTCCCTGGTGCTGTAAGGTAGTAGTGCTAACCATTGAGGCCACAATGCTGTCCCACTTTAGATGATGTTACTAGTGAGGGTGACACAGTGACTGTCAGTGTAGTTACTGCTGTAGGAACAGTTCTAAAGCTTTAGATGGTTTTACTGTTGAGGATGTGATACAGAAACACTCAGCACTGCTCCTGCTGCAGGTACAGTACCAGTACTTAATACAGTGTTACTGGTGAGGGGATAATACAGAGACACCCAGTGCTGTGGGCGATGCATGTACAGCAATAATTCTTTAGGTAGTGTTATTGGTGAGGGTATGATACAGAGTCAATCAGTGCGATTGTTGCAGTACGAACACTTTATGTTACTGGTGTCAGTGAATTATTCAGCCATCTGTTGGTGTTACTGAAGTAGGTGAAATGCTTAGTGGTATTATTACAGTACATGTGCTCCTGCCATGAGAACATGTTCACTTGTCTATTTATTTTATCATTATGTACGTCTCAATCACATATCCTTCATTACAGTCCAGATCTTCCACAGCAATTCTCTCAGTTCACCACCTCAATCATAGATTCTGACACTAAGCGACATTCATTTCTCCAATACTTCATTACACATCATACTATTCCCAAATTCCTCATTTTCACACAGATACTTGCCGCGTACAGCATGGAAACAGACACTTCAGTCCAGCTTGTCCATGATGACCAGATATTCTGCATTAATCTAATGTCATTTGCTAGCATTTGGCCCATATCCCTCCAAACTGTTCCTGTTCTTCTCCCCATCCAGATCGTATAGGAACATATAAGATTATGAAGGGAACGGATAAGGTGGAGGCAGGGAGGTTGTTTCTGCTAGCAGATGAAACTAGAACTAGAGGGCATCACCTCAAAACAAAGGCAAGCAAATGTAGGACTGAGGTCAGGAGGAACTTCTTCACCCAAAGCGTTGTGAATCTGTGGAATTCCTTGCCCAGTCAAGTGGTTGAAGCTACTTCACTGAATGTTTTTAAGGCAAGGTTAGATAAATGTTTGAACAGTTAAGGAATTAAGGGATATGGTGAGCAGGCAGGTAAGTGGAGCAGAGTCTCAAAAAGATCAGCCACGAGCTTATTGAATGGAGGAGCAGGCCTGAGGGGCCAGATGGCCTACTCCTGCTCCTAGTTTTTATGTTCTTATGTGTCTTTTCCAATGCCCAGTAATGCAATACCCATTTTCTTGATCAGCATTGCTTGTAACTTGGCTGCTTGTGTGTAGGACCTTCTGGTCTTTACCTGCGTGCACTCTGTCAACTCACTGCCATTGAGATGGCTGCACTGACAATGAGACTGGCACTTACATACTCCAGGCAATGCCTTATACAAAACAGGTTTGGAAAAAGATGCAGTAGATTTTTCATTTAGGATTATCTCTTGCAGCTCTGAACTGCAGGACTCTGCTCTCCACCTGTGTTCCAAGGAATGCAGGGAGATAAAAATCAGCTCCTGGAAGACCGTAAGCCCAGTGAAAAACACAGTGTGGACTTGCAAACCTGCTAGTGTAGTGGAGAAACTACCAGGAGATGCGGAGAATTCTTCAGGAGGTTAAACTTTTATTTGCAAACAAAAGCTGTGACAATCAGAAAGTGGTTTTCCGATCGCCCCCGATCCTCAGGGCTTGTTATCCCTCATACATTTCCAGTTATCATGCTCTTTCTCAGGCTGCCAGCATGCCTAACGGTGTCAGTAGGGGTTATCTCTCTACACTTAGGCAGTAAGTCAATGCTGTTAGTTTATGTTATCTTTCTGTCTCTGCCACTATGGCTGTTTCTTCTTCAAACTAAGATAATTATTATTTATTACTACATCTGCCACAATGGTCTATTCTACTCCAAATTTAGTCTATAAGGTAGTGATTATTTATTACTACATCTGCCACAAAGGTCCTACACCTCGGGTTCACCCCATTACATCATGCTAGTCCTTGCTTCTATGTTACATGCATTAATCAACCTAATTAAGCTGCCGTTAATAGCTAGCCTAGTTATACTACCTTTGTTCTATGCTCCCTTGACCTGTTCAAGTGCCTCATTCTATTAAGGTACAGCATTTCATTGATTATTGCAACATTCCTTATCTCTGCGTCCTCCTGCTCTGTCTGACAGGTGAGAGCTCCCGAGGCTTTCTCCCCGCACAGTGAGGCCGCTTCTTCCCACATTCTGAGAGTTGTGGGAGCATGGAATGCGTTGCCAGCAGCAGTTGTGGAAGCAAGGTCATTGGGGTCATTTAAGAGACTGCTGGACATGTATATGGTCACAGAAATTTGAGGGTGCATACATGAGGATCAATGGTCGGCACAACATTGTGGGCTGAAGGGCCTGTTCTGTGCTGTACTGTTCTATGTTCTATGTTCTATGTTCTATGTTCTATTCCATAATCCAGTACATCATCCTACTGATCACTGTAAGATTTAACCCTTCGTCTGCCTCCATATTTTTATTTTCCATCACTGGTGTCTCTCAGTCCCCTCTCTCTCTCTCAGGGAGCTATCTGTACACTGACTGGTGTCTCTCAGTCCCCCCCCTCTCTCTCAGGGAGATATCTGTACACTGACTGGTGTCTCTCAGTCCCCCCCCTCTCTCTCAGGGAGATATCTGTACACTGACTGGTGTCTCTCAGTCCCCTCTCTCTCAGGGAGATATCTATACACTGCCTGGTGTCTCTCAGTCCCCTATCTCTCTCAGGGAGATATCTGTACACTGACTGGTGTCTCTCAGTAGCCGCCCCCCCCCTCTCAGGGAGATATCTGTACACTGACTGGTGTCTCTCAGTAGCCCCCCCCCTCTCAGGGAGATATCTATACACTGACTGGTGTCTCTCAGTCCCCCCTCTCTCTCTCTCCGGGAGATATCTGTACACTGACTGGTGTCTCTCAGTCCCCCCTCTCTCTCTCAGGGAGATATCTGTACACTGACTGGTGTCTCTCAGTCCCCCCCCTCTCTCTCTCTCTCTCTCTCTCTCTCTCTCTCTCAGGGAGATATCTGTACACTGACTGGTGTCTCTCAGTCCTCTCTCTCTCTCTCTCAGGGAGATATCTGTACACTGGCTGGTGTCTCTCAGTCCCCCCTCTCTCTCTCAGGGAGATATCTGCACACTGACTGGAATCTCTCAGTTTCTTTGCTATTAACAAGCTCTTTACTCTTGAAATAAAGAAACAGGATAAACTGTGGACAGGATCATTAATCTGATTATTACTGTTGATCTGTAGCCTATTGTACAAACCATAATCTTGTAGTGAATTGAAATCTGTGCTGGAGGCGGGGACAGGAAACTCTGTTTCTGGTTTCAGTGGGTGGAGCTGCTGTTGAACTTGTGGGACCCTCGCCCACTCACTCCCCGATTGAAACAGCACTGACTCCAGCTCCAGATAAAGGCGCCCTGAAGCAGCTGGATTTCTGGAGTGTCTGACTCTGCCTCTGGTTCCACACAGCGATGGGGATTCTTCCTTATCTCTGCGTCCTCCTGCTCTGTCTGACAGGTGAGAGCTCCCGAGGCTTTCTCCCCGCACAGTGAGGCCGCTTCTTCCCAGATTCTGTGACTCTGTTTATCTGACTGGTTTATTAAAGTGAACTCTCTTCTGTTTCTCTTTTATTCACAGGTGTCCGGTCTGAGATCGTGCTGAACCAGCCCGAGTCAGTTGTGAAAAAGCTGGGGGTGTCTCACAGACTGACCTGTACAGTGAGTGGGGAAGATATTAACGTCCACAGAATGGTCTGGGTGAGACAGGTCCCCGGAAAAGGACTGCAATGGTTACTCTCTTATCACAAAGGATACGATACTCACTACGCAAGCGGAGTTCAGGGGCGAATGACCTTTTCTATTAAATCTTTTTCTACGACCTCCATTGAGATTCCAAATCTGACAGTCCATGATACCGCCATCTATTACTGTGCAAGGGAGGCTGTGCATGGTAACTTGGCCACAGCAGCATGAAGTTTAACACAAGCTCCTATGACGTGTGTATCCATGGATTACACATTCCTGTTTCCTAGAGAGAAATATCTAAACATTGACTCGGATTATCAGGGAAAATGTCGATTTCTGGGAGAATAGAAGACAAAAGGTGGCAATTCTGTTTCTGGGTAATTTGCAGGAATTGGTGTCCGCAAACAGGAAAATGTGAAAACATATCATTTATAGATACATTTGGGATAGGATTAGGTTGAAATTTCAGATGTAAACGCAGGAAGTTGCTGCTCCAGGTTCCAACACAGTTTATATTTATATTCCCTGGGGATTATTATATACGGTGCTCAGGGTCAGTTATTGTATTGGGTGAATAAAGAGACAGAGCACAGTGATTATCTTGCTCACTGGGGGAGCGGAACCTTCCTGGAAGTGACTTCAGGTAAGAAAACCTTCTCAATTCTATTCTTTTTCTACTGTACATTGTATTTAATTTGTGTTTTTGATAATTCAGTAAAATCAGTGAGATATTTCGGAAAATTAGGTGTTTCTATCCCAGAGGGGTGAATTTCTGTAGAATCAGGAATATACCCAGTAACTGGAACTGAAATTTGAGACTGTATTGAAAGTTAATATTAAACCCCAGGAAATATAATAAAGATTCCAGGATCTGTTCAGCATGTTCAGCTTGATCCAGATGACATTGGTCAGGATACTTACTGTGTTCAGGCAAGTTTGATGATTTTGGACTTCAGGATATTTGGAGGTGGGTTAAGAATTTATTATAATTGGAGTTTAAAGACATGATCCAATTGTTTTGTGATTTAATAGTTGGTGTCACAGTCGTTTAAATTTTTGTTTTGAGACCTCATACCTTGTTGAACAGTTTTAAAAATAATAAGCTCTGGATTTCACTTGATAATTTTGCAAACAGAGAGAAATGATTTGGACAGCGTGAGACACAGGGATTAGTGTTCATTAAAATGCCTCACCCCAACAAGTTTGCAGCATTTTCCAGTGAATTCTCTGAACAAACAGCAGAACAAAATCAAAGTTTCTGGGAAAGCTTAGCAGGTCTGGCAGCATCTGTGAGGGAAAAATACAGAATTAACATGTCAGGTCCAGAGGCCCTTCCTCAGAACATGCTATGTGTGGAATGAAGTTGTGTCTCATTGAGGCAGGATTTAGTGTGTGGCTTGACATTAATAGTTTAACTATCTGTGAGATTTGAAATCATCTCTCACGCTGAAATTTCATCTTTAACTGGACCCACATTGCAGGGTTGAGAACTGGAAGGGTTTCTATCTGGTTGAAAATGTTATTGAGCAATAACAGCATTGAATCAATTATTTTTCAGTTTGTGGATATCAGGTTATTCTGTTCACTATTTCAACATTTGCAATTATTGGATTAAAATATTTGACAAGGGAACTCCACACTAACATGAACTGGTCGATGATTGAATCTGATTGAGTGAAAGTCCAAAGGGCAGGAATATGATTTCTTAATACAAGGTTAGTTGAACAAAGTTTAATATTCAGCCAGTTCTGACCACTGTGCTCTTTTAGTGGGGACGATCACTAAAATAGAAGTTAGGCGAATGGGAAAGGAAGTGCATGATCCTTTCTCAGGGGCAGGTTTATGATCCACTCGCGATTAAGGAGCTTGAATTGACATTTCACAACCTTCCCAGGTGCAAAAGAGAGAGTTATGTAAAGAAAACGGATTCTTGCATTATTCATGAGAGCTATGATATTCTCCCGTGAGCTTTTTAAGATGTGTTATACATTTGATTGAAACAGATTTCTTTTAGTAACCTCTTTAACTAAATTACCAGGAAGGACAACCATGATTTCAACATTTCCTCCTGAGGGCATTTAACAAAAAGAATGAATTTTACAAAAAGCACACAGTAACTTTCATTGCACCTCCTCTCTATCTCCCTGGATTCACTGGTTTAGAAATTCCTTCCAGGGAGTGAGATAAAACAGGCAGTTCTCCAACCTGCCACTCCTCCTGCCCAGTGCCTGATCCTGAATTCCAGAGACTGACCTGGAATTGAATGCTAGGCACAGTGTGGAACAGGTGGGGGATCTGATTACCCCATGTTTGCCTCACCCATTGTGAACAATTTCTTGGCTGCAGTGTTTGACCGTAACACGGACTGTGTGTTGGGAACATCCCCGATCATAAACACAGGGTGAGTCAGGAGTCAGTTTTACTGGAGTGAAAGACCTCCGTCTGTGTGATTCCAATTCCCCCATTCTTCCCCATCAAGGAAGTTATAAAAAGGTGGACAAATGTTTCTTGTAGTTGGGCAATTTTTAGATGTGTTTCTGCAGTTGTTCTTGTTCAGCCTCTGGTCTGAATTTACTCACTGGGTGCACTCTCCTTCCTTTCTCATCTTTCTTTTTGTCTTTCACCATCTTTTTTTCCATTTTTGTCAATTCCTTTCCTTTTTCTTGGTCTCTCCATCTCTTCCCCAGTTTTCATTACTTGAACTTTATCTTCCTCCTTTCTCACCCTCTGTGTCCTACAATTTCAGTAGAACAGTCCCACCACCTATCAATGGGGTTAAAGCTGGAATATTCTGGAAAGATGTTGTAAGGATCGGTTCAGTGTGAGAAGTGAGGTCTGCAGTAGGATGTTGACGCTGGACTGTCATGGACTGGATGAGGCCCATTTAGTGTATGGTGTGAGTTCCTGTCAGCATTGAAAGACATTTCAAATCTCTCACCATTAATTATTGAGGATCTAGGAGCTTTTAATTTGATAACTTCTGTGGTAGGGAAAGGTATTTAAAATTTTGAATGAAATTGAAAGAGTGGATGAAGGATATAAAGGAGCGAATTAAAAGCCAGGCTACCACTGACACGTTACAGTCCAGTCAGCCTGATGGCACAGCTGAGAAAAAAAACTTTTACAGACAGTAATTCAGGGTAAAATTCATGGCAACATCTTTTCCTCAGGGTGTTCCAGTGATTTGTTATGTTCTGCCTAAAAGGACAGAAGGATCAGGTTCAGCTGTAAAGATCAAAATGGAATTGGATGGATCTTGAGCGGAAAACATTTGACAGCCCTCTGGGCCAGTAACAGGGGAGTGGGATTGTGTGGTTAGTCACACCAGAGTCACCATGCACTGATATTTATAGCATGGACAGAGGGGAACCAGCAGATGTAGCCTCTGGATTTTCAGAAGACTTTTGAGAAGTCCCCACACTGGGGATAAAAATATTAGACTTGGGGGAAACATACAAATGTGGATATAGAATCGGTCACGAGGCAGAAGCAGAGATTTGGAAGAAATGGATCATTCTCAGGACGGCAGGCTGTTACTATTGGGGTAATACAAGGGTCAATAGTAGTTCCACAACTGCTTGCAATCCGTCTAAATGATGTAGATGTGGGGACCAATGCAAATATTTGCAAATTTTCTGATGACATCAAATTGGATTGTGAGGAGGGTGTAAACAGGCTTCAGGCAGATTAGACTGGCTTGGTCAGTGAGCTAGAACTGAGCTTTTCAAATACAGTATAAAGAAGTCTGAAGTTATTCACTTTGATAGAAAAAAACAGGAAGTCTGATTTGGAAGTGTGTGTCCAAAGGGATCTGGGTATACTTGTCCATGAGTCACTCAAACGTACTGAGTGGGTGCAGCAATTACCTCAGAAAGGAAATGATATGTGGCAATAATTTCAAGGCGATTTGAGTACACAAGTAAAGATGCCTTCCAGCAGTTGTAGAGCCTTGGTGAGACTGTACCCAGAGCACTGTGCACAATTTTGGTCCCCTTATCCAAGAAAGGATGCGTTTGCCATGGAAGCAATGCAATGGTTGTTAAACAGACTAATCCCTGGGATGGCAGGGTTGTGTAACGAAGAGGGATTGATGCAACTGGGTCTGTTTCCCCTGGAGTTTTGAAGATTGTGAGGTGATCTTAATGAACTGACAGAATTCCTACAGGGGCTGACAGGGTGGATATAAATAGGATGTTTCCCTTGGCTGGTGAATCTTGAATGAGGGAACCAATAATCTTAGGATCAGAAACAAGTCATTTATAACTGAGAAACTGAGATGAGGAGAGATTTCTTTTTTCAGAGGGTAGTGAATCTTTTGGAACTCTCTACCCATGGGGCTGTGGAAGTACAATCATTGATCAGGTTCAAGACAGAAATCAATGCAGTTCTGGAGACTGATGACATTAAGAGACATGGAGATAAAGTAGAAGAATGGAATCGAGGGGATGATCAGCTATTATCTCAGATGGTCGAGCAGGCTTGAGAGGCTTAGTGGCCCACTCCTGTTCTGATGTTCCTATGTCTGGGTTCACACACAATGACAGGATTGACAGGGCACTGGGTCTCGTCTCACTTGGATAAAGATGGCTGAGGAGTGACCTAATCAAGATTGTGAAAGTTCTGAAAGGTTTTTATTAAACAGAGTACAAAGAGAATGGCTCACCTTGTGGGAAGACCTATTAGGCTATTCAGTCCATTGAGTTTGCTCCACCATTTAAAGCGATTATGACTGATCTGATCATCCTCCACTCCACTTACCTGCCTTTTCCCCGTTTTCCTTGATTCCCTTCCTGATTAAGAATTCTGTCTGTCTCAGTCTTGAATATACTTAATGACCCAGCCTCGACAGCCCTTTGCAGTAAAGAATTTCAGAGATTCACTTTCTTCTATGAGGAGAATTTCTTCCTCATCTCTGTCTTAAACTGCATAACTCAAGGCCATCAATATAGGACAGTGCTCACGGAATCTTTTTGGAACTTCTTTAGCCAAAGAGTGGTGCGAATGTGAAATTGTTAAATTTCAAGAGTGGTGGATTTAAAGGGAAGCTAGACAAGTCCATAAAAGGGAAGGGATTGGCTGGTTATGACGGTGTAGACAAGGATCCATCTGTTCTCTCCACCACAAACCCTTAGTGACAACAGTGTGCACTATCTACATGATGCACTGCAATAAATCACTAAGGCACCTTCAACAGCACCTTCCAAACCCACAACCACCAACATCTAGAAGGACAAGGGCTGTAAGCGCTTTGGAACATTTCCACGTACATGTTCCTATCCAGCCTGCATACCATCTTGACCTGGAACTATATTGTTGGACATTCACTGTCACTGGTCCCAAGTCCTGGAACTCCCATCCTAACATGTGTGCGTGTCTGTACACTAAATGGTCGGCAGGAGTTCAAGAAAATTTCTCACCATCACCTTCTCTGGTGCAATTAAGGGATAGGTAATAAATGCTGCCTCAGATAGTGAGATCTCAACCTAGGAATGAATAGAATAATATGAGGCTCAAGTGGAATATAAACACCAGCATGGACCAATTAGGCCAAATAGACACATTCTGTGCTGCACATTCTGTCAAGCTAGCAAAGCTCCTTTATTGTATTCGCCAAAACTCTTTGTCATTTGCTTGAAGTAGTTGCAAAGGAAAGAATTTGTATTTGTGTAGCGCCTTCCGTGAGTTCAGGATGTACCCAAGTAGTTTATAGTTTTTGAGTATATTTGAAGTGCTGTCAGGTTTCTGAAGACAACTTGTGCAAACCAGGACCCAATGAACAACAGGATACTGACCAGATAATGTGTTTTTAATGATGTTGGCTGGGGATAAATGCTGGCCAGCACATTGAGAAGTCAATTCAATGTCTGATCCAAAAGATCAGACCCCAACAGTGTGGTTCTCCCTCAGGAATATCGATCTAGTTTTGGTGCTCAAGAATCCGCTAAAACCTCCAAACTTTTGGTTTAAAGTGAGACTGCAACCACTGAATCACTGCTGAGTGAACAATCCTTGTCTGTTTTACACCAGGGAACAAAAGTGAACATACCCTGCTTAACTCTTGCAAAGAAAATAACACCAGGCTGCTTAATTTCCACAGCGCCCCCCTCAACCTCACTTCCTAAAATGCTGAACCATTCTGAATCTGTTGGACCTTGAGTTCTCATGGACCACAGTATCCTTTAGCTCTGTTGGACGATTCAGAATTACACACTGACATGAAATGAGGTTTCACCAATCACACATTGAGGGTGAATGTGGTCTTGGCTGTAGAACACATCAGGTTACATTGAATCACCCATGTGTTTCACAGCTGCCCAGATTTTCAATCCCATTGAGTACAGTTGGAAAGACGCCAGGACAGATTGTAACCTGAGCTGAGATTCACTCTCAGTAAAATCACTCAAGGACAGATTCACCCTGAATATCATTTTATAAATTCCAGCTGTCTGCTGATACAGTTCTGCTCATCATTCTCCTCACTATTGCTGTTCTTCGGGTCAATGCTGACAGCATCAGGAATTTATCAGTTATCCCCACATCCATGTCCTGACCACCATTTCCCAACACTGTTTGATCCACTGATGTATCACGAACTACACTTACTGCCCACTGGCTCCAGGATGTGAAAGACCGTCACCTGTAAATGATGTTGACTGATACGATCCTGTCACCTACACTGGAAAAGATCAGCTGCTCCATCAAAGTCAGTGCAGAGAGAAATAGAATTAAAACTTTGTCAAATACTTTTACTCTGATTTCTGATACTGACAGCTGATTGATTTAGTTTCACTGTTTTCTCTAAAATACCTGAATTTATATTGTGCCTTTGGTAAATGTTTTCACAGCCAATCAACTACATTTGAAGCATCATGGTCAGTGGAATGTTGGTAACGCAGCAGCCAATAATAGAAAAACAGCAATAAGATCATGAGATAATTAACCATTTTCAAACTCACTGAATCAAATGGAATATTGACTTTGCACCCAAATAGTCCATTGAAGCCTGTGGGACAGGTGTATATTTGCTGTTCCCCTGAATAATGCAAGATTCCAGCCTGATAGATGGACTGTCTGCGTTGACCTCCATTTTGCAGTTGTCCAATATTTTGTCAAGGTAACTTCAACAATAATTTCTTTATTTACTTCCCCACCCTGCACCAGCTCCCCCTTTCCACTGACAATCACCAACTATTCATTGGCTTTTACCAGTTGTTTGATTTCACACACACTCCCAAAGTCTTGCAGCATGGAAGCTCAGTCATTAACTCAAGACAGACATTCATAGATTTTGAGTCGCACTTGATGTCAAGGGACACTGAAATAAGAAGACAGATTTCCCTCTGCAAAGTACCTTAAGGGTTTGTATTAATCTGCCACTTTCTCCAGAGTGTGTGTTCTGGTGCCACTCCATGCAAATCAACAGCCATAACCATTTCAATTTACCAGGGTAAGATTTGAACTCACAGCCTCTTGGATGATATATTTCTATGGGTCCTGATCCCTTTCTTGCTAGTATTCCCATTTTTCTGCAGATTGGAAATGTCACTTGTTTATGTTCTATGGTATTTTAATATCTCAATTACTCTCACCTTGAAACAAGTCTTGCTCTTATCATAATTTTGGAGTCAAATTCTGCCATTTATACAAATGACCATTTGATCCTGTCAGTTTTATAATAAATTAATTTATTCATTACTTAATTTGTGCTCTCAGTTAATTTCTGATATGGAAGATGGTGGGACACTCCCTTAGTATGTGCTCAATTCTGAAATGAGTTTGAACCCATCACCTTCTGAATTTGACGTGAGAGTGAGACCCAACTGAGTCACAGATGATATATACATGTGTAAACTCTGTGTCTGACAGTGTAATTGTTTTCAGAAACAGCTGCTTGTAGCTTTAACCCAAACTCTCCAATTTGCCATGAATTTATATATTGGTTTTGTCTATTTACGTTTCAGATGCCCAGACCAAACCTTCAGTTTATGTTTCCAGTACTTCCTGTGACACAAGCTCCAATCAAGATCAGATCAGCCTCCACTGTCTAGTCAAGGATTTCCAGCCCAGGAGCATCCAACAGACATGGTCCAGTGACAATAGAGAGATCACAACTGGATTCAATAAGTATCCCACAGTCTTGGGGCAAAATATGAAGTACACGATGAGCAGTGTGCTCAGTGTCTCTGCGTCGGATTGGAATGCGGGCAAGGTCTACCACTGCAAGGCGGGCTACAAGGCAAATGAAATGGTGGAAGCTGAGACCACAAAGCGTCAGCCTCAATGTTAGTAAAGAGCTTACTTACCATTCTTAACTCTACAGGATTGGGGGATATGGTTAGAAAAGAATCTTCAGCAACAAGTGAGGGAGGTTTCTGCCCAAAACACCACAAATTAATTCTTGTCTCCAGATGCTGTATCCTTGCTTGTTGGCAGTCTGCCAGGAGCTAAATAAAGACCCATGAGAAATCATTCCAAACAGGCCAAAGCAGGGCAACATTGTCGCCTGTGAAGCCACAATTCCAACATTTAGTTCTACTGAAGTCAGTGAAACTGAATTTCGGGGCGGTGGTAAGGGGCGGGGAAGGGGGTTGGCGGAGACTGCGGGGGGAAGGTATTTAGTTTACCAGACAGGAGGGAAATGCCACAATCTCTGTGCAGCTTCTGATCCAGCTCCAATATTAGAGGCCCCACTCTTCACCCTTTAGCACATCATCAATTTATAAGAGCTTACAGGAAAGGAGGCTATTAAACCCATCAGATCTGTGCCAGTATTATCAAAGATGCAAAATTGTTCCACTCCTCTGCCTTTATCCATGATCCTGCAAATGTTTTGTATTGTAAGTAATAATCCAATTCTCTTTCAAAAAATACATTTGAAGGCCAGCATCTCCCAGGGAGCATGTTCCAGAATCAAACAAATTGCTAGGTTTGCAAAGAAAAATGTCCTCAAGCTGGTCTGGATTTGTTGTATCACTTATCAACTCTGATCTTCCAGCAAATGCAAACAATTTATCTCAATCTTTTACTTGTCTTTTATCTCCCAAAATCTAGCAGTCTGGAATCTCAGTCATTAAGATCAAGACAAGAAATTGATAGATTTCTAGATAGTCTTGACATCAAAGGATATGGGGACAGTATAAATATGGCATTGAAGGAGCTGCTGAGAAATGGCACATGAACAAGGGGAGGCCAGTCAGCTCTCTGAGACTGCACCATCATTTTATTAGATCATGGCTGATCTCCACCTCAACTTCCAGTGACCTGCCTTTGCTCCAGATCTCAGTAAAATGTGATGCTGCACTCTGCAATCCGTAGGAATGGTGCTTGCACCCCTGATCACAGCTCACTTGGACATGCAAGATCATTCTCATCAGGCTCATTATTCCCAAGCAAATCAAGGTCAATATGGAAGGCACTGGCATTGTGGTGGTTTCTTTAGATGTTGGGGGAAATGTGTGCATCTTTTCTGTTCCATGTAATCTGAAATATTGCAACGTTCCACAGCTCCCCATGTCTTCTCTGTTGTTCCATCTTGGGAGATGGTCTACAATCAAACCACTGCTGCCCTGGGGTGCATACTATCTGGATCCTATCCTGACATTGTCCAGGTTTCCTGGTTTAAAGCCGGAGTGCTCCAATCGGGTGCCAAACTCCTCTCCAAAAAGGCAAAAGATGGTACATTTGAAACAGTCTCTTACCTGACTGTACAGGTGGCGGATTGGAAGAACGGGGATGAATTCACTTGTGCAGTGTCCCATGAGCCGACAAGCTTCAACACCAGGATCAACATGAAGTATCGGGAGGGTAAGTAGACTCTGAGAGGGAGTAAGGATACCCTGTCAGAAATTCAATCTTCTAATAACCGAATGTGCGAGCACTTGCTCACAATTTTTGAATCACTGACATTGATTGTAGGAACGGCGGTGGGGTGGGGGGGGGGGGACATTTAGTATTTTCTGTTTTGATATTAAAATCGCATCTAACAACTATTATAACGTAAAGCACTGAGGCTATTTAAACCCTCATTCAATTTTACTTGATGTGACTGCAACAGAAATGAAAATGGGGCGAGATGTCAAATGGTCTTCTGAAAACATTCACAGTTCAAATCACCTTCGGTTTCCTCCCACTGCCATCCAAGTGCTGTTTTATTAAATAAATCTTTCGAATGCTGAATTTGAATGAATTACCATGATGTATTTCAACCATCTCCTGAGGGAGCCAGTCCCTGACAGAGGCAGGAGAGCTAAAAATGTATAACATTTAAATTTGTATCTCTTCCAATTCCAGGTGGATGTACTCCTCACACTTGTCCTCCTCGCTCTTGTTCTGAGTCTCCGCCAGTCCTGCTCTACCATACTAACCTTAATGTGACCCTCAAAAATGGTGAAAAGCACCAATATAACTGTGCCAATCAAATGTGTGAAATAAAGTTGTGAGTTCATTGTGAATGGAACTGGCCATTGAATTTCATTACAAGTCTCTGACAGGTTGCACTTAGTGTTTCCTAGCCAATCGACTTATCTAAGTAGTCACTTCTTGGTGACCTGTACCGGGTTAGGTTGCAAGATCCTGATCCCACGGTTTGACCCCCGTCTCTTGGCTCTGACTCAGGTTGACAAGAATTTGAAGATTATTTGTCATCCAGAGGGACAGTCACCTTGATCCAATAAAATAGGAGTTTGGCCTCTTCCTTCAACGATTTTAGTCCTGAGGCAAAATATTAACTTGGGCCATAAGGACTGACCTGGTGCCCTGTAAAACTGGTAGGAACAGTAAATTGAGAGAAGTTTCCTTCAATCCTAGATACTGACAAAATTCAATGGAATGTTCTCAATGTTGATAAGGGGTGCAAATTGACAAAGTTTTTTTTAAACTTCTCCACAAAGGTAAATGGAGTGAAATGTCACTTACCCTGTGATTTCACCATTTTCCAATGATAAGGGGAATACTTCTGACCCTGAGATAATAGGAACTGCAGATGCTGGAGAATTCCAGATAACAAGGTGTGGAGCTGGATGAACATCGTAGGCCAAGCAGCTTCTTAGGAGCAGGAAAGCTGACGTTTTGGGTCTAGACTGGTCTAGCCCGAAACATCAGCTTTCCTGCTCCTAAGATGCTGCTTGGCCTGCTGAGTTCATCCAGCTCCACACCTTGTTATCTCTTACTTCTGACCCTGAGTGGTTTGATTGTGGGAGAGCAAACATTAAGAATTGGTCACTAATATATTGATCAATGCTAATCTGAAAGGAGATCGCTCAACATCTTGACTGAAAGACATGTGAGAAAAATGAAGCATTTGAGATTAATAACACATGTGATCCTGCCACTTTCCTGGACATCAGCTCAAACTACAGCCAGAAGAGTTGGTACCTGGTGTTGATGAATGGTTTGATGAGGACACAGACATAGTAATCATTTCTCTTTGCAAGTATTAACTCAATATGATACAGAGAGAGAATAATCAGTGTGGAGAGACAAGTATAAAGAAGAACATGGTTGAATTCAATGAATGATTATCCTCCAAGTCTAATGGCATCTGAATGAAATTGGACAGTGTGGGGATCATGTTCTATAAAAATGATCTCCAAATTGCAACAAGAGAGAGCTGATCATTACTTCCTGTGATGCATCCCAAGGTGGTGGAAAACCAGAGAGGAATTGCTACTGAGTCAAAAAATGGGCAAGTTAGGATGTGGCCAAAAGCTTGGCCAATGAGATGGTTTTAAAAAGTGTCATTAAGGAGGAGAGAGAAAGAGAGAAAATAGGTCACTGAGGGGTAGGGAGTGAGTTCCAGAGATTCGGACCCGGCCACCAATGCTTGGATAAAGGGATTATAGGATTTACAAGAGATCCAAAATATACAGAGTTTCCAGATGATTGTAAAGCTGAAGAAGATGACAGGGAGAGGGAAGGCCAAGGCAATGGAATATTAGGATTAGAATCATAAAACAGAGGCTTCCAGTGCTGACTGCAATGAGAGAAAGAAAAGAAAGATTTGCATTTATATATTGTTTTCACAGTCGCAAGACATTCCAAAATCCTTCACCGCCAATTAGGTATTTTAATATCTAGTCACTCTTGTAATGTAGGAAACATTACAGCCAACCTGCACAGAACAAGCTTCCACGAAAAAAAATGTAAGAATGACACGGTAGTCCACTTTTTGTGATGATGAGTGAGAGACAAAATTGGCCAGGACATCGGCAACAGCTCTCCTGCTTTTCTTCAGGATAGTGCTCTGCCATCTGTTACTTCCACATGATACAGGAGTAGGGGCCTCATTTTCATTTGTCATCCAAAGCATCTTTGATGGTAAAGCACTCCCCCTGGTCTGCCCTGAACTGCCAGCTTTGAATTTTGCACTCAAGTGGATTATGACCCCAACAATGCAACACAGAGGTGGCAGTGTCATGGGTGAAGGAAGTGGGCTTCTCATTGATTTGGTGTCTTAACATCAGGAATCATTCCACTGTCGCACTCAATAAGAAGAATTTGTTCAATTGTTCATTTTGCGAAGCAGATTGTACCTCTGTCTCACTCCAGTTTACAAATCAGAGATTGCATTTATTAATATTGCTGTCTCCGAAAACTGCTCAGTCCACAAGTTAATTGCAGGCCTTGTGTGAAATCTTGATCACAGACGTAAGAAGCAGATTTGAAATGGGTCTGGCTTATTCTTAGTGCAGTGATTGTACATTCTTGATCAAAACTTGCAAACAGAGAATTGCAAAACATGTTATAAATGACCCTTGGATTTTCTAATGGTCGAGTATCTGCTGCAGATGTTCTGAATTAAAAAAGACTCCAGTTCAATACCATTTCTGTCCCCATATTTCATTTCTTATAATGATAGCAAAGCCTTCCCTAAACATCTGAAACCTGTGGACACGAGAAAACATCAATTCTTCTGAATATTTTCCTTTCCCATTCCCAGAAATGACTGTCTTTCTCCAAAATCCTTTGGTGAAAGAGCTTTGGATCAATAAAACCGCCACCCTGGTGTGTACAGCAGTGTGTTCTGATCCCAGCCAGGTACAGATCACCTGGAAGGTAAATCGGAGGCAGAGAAGCAAAGGGGTTACAGCTCAGAGAGACGAAGGCACCCAATACGTCATCATCAGCCAACTCCAAACCACAGCACAGGAGTGGGAGAGTGGGGTGGAGTTTGTGTGTTCTGCTCAAAGTGGTCCCTCCTCCTCATCAGTGTCAAAGCGGACAAGGAGCCTAAGAGGTGAGCAAGAGATCACAAATTACATACCTGACTTTGCCAAGCTCATAGTAAGAGGTTAACACCTTCTTTGTTTTACCCATCTGTTCCAGTTCCACAAAAAAGTCCCGAGGTCAGACTGCTGCCTCCACCAGCCCAAGAGACCAAGAATCAGAGCAACGTTACACTCGAGTGTGTGATCACTGGATTCTACCCAGACCTCATACAGGTCTCCTGGGAGAAGGACAGCAGCCTGATCTCCTCCAACACCCATGCTGGCCTCACTGCTCTGGAGCAGACAGGGACATTCAGTGTCAAGCACTACCTGACCGTGAGCACAGAGGAGTGGAGGAAAGGTTCAGTCTTCACCTGTGCAGTGTCTCATCCACCGTCCAACTTTACCAGCAGGAAGGAGGTGAAGAAGGTCCAAGGTAAGTCCTGGGCCTGGTGACAAGATTAATGTCATTTATCCTCATAGAAACTCTTCTTACACCAGTTTGAAGAAGAGAAAGTTGTGGGCCTGAGTGGAACTCCACATTCCCTACCACATGGCAATGGAGGTGAAGATATTTGTTACCAAAGTCATGAGCTCTTCCAGTTTGAGACAGGAACAGAACCCTTCTTATTCCTGGTGGGAATGGTGGATACTCTTGTTCTCGCTGCATGGCAAGTTTCCTGTGTAAGGCTAACTTTGATATCACTCTCTCTGAAGGCAATATAAATGTGACCAACAAATGTATGGAATCCGTTAATGGGTTGGTTGTGAATTGAATCACATTGATCTGGTCAAGGAAGGTTGTTCCATTGTAATGACGTTGGTCATCAGCGTAATTACTGGGAGAGAACATGACAATGTGCTGGATCCTGTACAGCATGGTAAATTTTGAGAGCCTTTGATTGTTGAAATGCAAAGTGTTCTATTCGAATCAGAACTAAAATTAAAGTTGACTTTATTGTCATGTGCTTAAATGGGTGAAGTTGAAAATTTGCAAAATCGCTGTTTATGGTGCCACCTTAGGTACAAATGCTTATATTTGTCACAGAACTGAAAGAATAAAAAATAAAGTCCAGGACAGGAATACAAAGTTTTTAAAAAGAACTTGCATTACTCAAAAAAACATCCAGCATAAAAATAAAAAGTTTTTAAAAAAGTACCCAAGTTACAGTCCTTTTCACCAAGTCGGTGCCAGCACCTCACCTCCAGAGACTGCACCAGGCAAGTTTGAAAACTCCAAGCCTCGCTTCCAGTCTGCAAGGGCCTTGCCTCCCCGGTGGTGGCCTTCAGCCTGGGACTCGCCCCGGGACTTGCCACCCTGCACTAGCGTCTGGTCTGGGACTTGCCTCCCGGCAACAGCCTCTGGTCTGGAAATGCTCGAAGGACTCACCTCCTGTGCTGGCCTCCAGACTTGGCTCCCCTGGGACTCACCTCCAGGACTTGGCTCCCATGCTGGCCTGGTCTTGGACTCACCTTCTGGAATCATCAGTGACGTCCTCCGGCCTGGGAATATATTTAAATGTTAAAAGTTTGGAAAGAAAAGAATTGAGGGCAAAATGAAGAAAGAAAGAAAAGAAAAGGAACTAGGGGAGTGGAGGTGCTCTGGCTGGAGCATCCTACTCTGCCACCATCTTGCTGATGTACCCATCGCCCAGGTATTGACCAAAGTCCATGATAGTTCAAAACTCACAAAATAGCCAGTTCAGAAAGTTTTTGCTTTGAGGACCAAATTAAAAATGAACATTGTTCTCTCAGCAGTATCAGAACATTACTACAATCGGTATTGTTTTCTAACTCTCTGAGAGCTTATATACTGAGAAATCACTGATCATTAAGGACTGTTAGATGTCAACACATGGTCATTTATGGAAGGCAGGGCTGAGCAGCTTACAAATATCAGAATATTTCTAATCACCAATGTGGACGTTAAATCCCAGGTGTCAAATTACTGACTGTGCTCAGTATTTATTACAGCAAGGTTTATAAATCACTGTCTGTGGATTGTGTTCATTGAACCAATGCTTGCAAATCATTAACAACAGAATGTGATAATCTTCAATATAATCAATCTCAATTTGTCAATATTTTTGTCATGGAATTATTCATTATCATGCTTGAAAAGTGAGGAAGGGAGAGAAACCCAAACCATCTCAAGGGAAAAAAAGTCAGATTCTTGTCAGACATGGAATATCATCTAAGAATGCAGTCAGGGGTGTTGACTCTCAAAGCTCATTAAGGATGTCATCCTGATGCAATATTCGTTATCCTTTACAATGCATTCAAGAGTTACATTGCAATTTCCTACAGGGAGAAGAGTTGTGGCTTTTGGGTGCAATGTGCTTGAAAAGTGATCAGAACATGTGCTGAACTGTGGGATAACAGAAATGACTGATGGTTTAGAAATCAGTAGCAATGGGGAAAATGTGTGATGAGTTTGGTGAACCATCCAATTTCTTCTTCCATGACTCAGACATGCAAGTACAGAACAGGATGTACATATTATGCTCAAATGATCCCCAAACTGTAGCACGAGGGGGATTTTTGTTACTTCCAGGCACACAACAATGTCGAAGACTCATTACTCTTTCTGACAGAGTCTAGTAGGCTATCAGTTATATATCTACTGAAGAGCATGAATTGTCAGCCATGCAAGTGACACTGACATCCCACTGGGGAGTTAGGGAGTAATAATTGTCATTCTCCTCCCAGATGAATGTTTGGACACTGGAATCTCAGTCACCTTAAGCAAGCCTCCATTCGAAGAGATCTGGAGGAAGAGAACAGCAACCATTCTGTGTGAGGTACTTCATGGTGATTTAGAGGGAGTCAGGGTAACCTGGAAAGTGGATGGAATCATGAGACAAGATGGAGTGAAGACCCAGGGTCCCAAGAAGCATGGATATAAAGAGATCATGTTCAGTAGACTGAATGTCCCTGCTGCAGAATGGGAGAGTGGAGTAGAGTACATGTGTTTGGTGGAGGCCAAAAATTTGCCAACGCCAGAGAAGAGGTTTATCAGGAAAGCCCAAGGTACGTGGAGATGGAACTGTGTGTCTGATCTTACAACTGAAGTGATTTATTGCCAGAGAGTGAAGCAGCCTATCACAGGTTGTCAGACTATGTTATAAAGCAAGAGATGTGTGTGAACCCCATCAAGAAACTGACCAGATGAAGCCTCAAATCACCTCTGCAGCCTTGGTGTGAATCACACATGGTTCCCAGGGGATGGGATCATGGTGATAAGATAGACAGGGATGGATTAGCAGTTTTTCGACATTTAATATTCCATCAATCCAGCACTGGATTGTAACAGAGAGTTCAGTCTGAGGTGCAGGCTGAAAATGAGCAAATACATGGAGAGGAAAAGAAGAAACAGCAGAGAGCACCAGATTAAAATAAGGCATGAAGCCTACCTGTTGACATCAGGAAGTGGTTTTCTGGTGTTTCTCAGAAAATCATGCCATTTTAAATTGCCATTTTAAGGATTCTGGGCAGCACGGTGGCTCAGTGGTTAGCATTGCAGCCTCACAGTGCCAGGGACCCGGGTTCAATTCCAGCCTTGGGCAACTGTCTGTGTGGAGTTTGCACATTCTCCCCGTGTCTGCGTGGGTTTCCTCCGGGTGCTCCAGTTTCCTCCCACAGTCCAAAAGATGTGCATGTTAGGTGGATTGGCCATGCTAAATTGCCCATAGTGTTCAGGGATGTATGGGTTATAGGGGGATTGGTCTGGGTGGGATGCTTCAAGGGGCAGTGTGGACTTGTTGGGCTGAAGTGCCTATTTCCACACTGTAGAGAATCTAATCTAATCTAAAAGATGCCATTTTGTCTATCGCGTCACTGCCAGCTCTTTGAAATAACTATTCAAATGATCCCGCGTGCGATCTGCTCCATCTCAGCAACCTTACAATTGACTACCTTTCAATTTTATGTCCAATTCCCTGGTGAAAGTTACTATTGAATCTGTTTCCACCCTCTTTCACTCTGTGCATGCCAAGTCATCAGAAATAGGGGAGCAAATTAAATACAATTATCAACCCATGAATTAATTTCCCATTCCTCTAAAATGTCTGTTCTGACTCTTCAGGCACTGGATAAAAGTTTGTCCATATTTCTTCCATTCAAATCACTGATGATTTGAAGGACTTTAATGGAGTTGGACTGTTCTTCAAATGAATCAATGATTTGGACCGCCTTTATGAAAAGGGGATCCCCGCCCATGGTGAGAAACTCAACAAGATTCCATCTTTGCACAACCTTCCCAAAAAATCAAGATGCTGCTTGGCCTGCTGTGTTCATCCAGCACTACACCTTGTTATCATGAAAGGAAATGCTTTTAGTTTCTGATCTCAGAGAATTTCCTGAGGATGCAGAAGTTACATTGTTTTGTCCAAGAGACAAATGCATCAGGTAAATACATGCTGAATGAAAGATGAAATCTAACCTCCATTGCATCTGTTTACAGTTGAGGTTAAGACTCACCCTCAAGTCTACCTCCTGGCCCCTTCACCGGTTGAGATGGAGACTGCTCACACTGCGACCCTCGTTTGCCTGGTCACTGGATTCTCTCCCGCAGATATCTACCTGGCTTGGATGGCCAATGATACCCTTCTGAAGACAGGGTTCATTCATCAGCCAGTGACTGAGGATGGCAGAGGAGGCTGGAACTCAGGCAGTCACTTGACCGTCTCTGCAGAGGAGTGGGACAGCGGCACCATGTACTCCTGTGTGGTGGGACACGAGTCAGTCACAACAAATGTGTTCAGAAGCATGAATAAATCTCACAGCAAGCCCAACCTGGTTAATGTCTCACTTGTTCTAACTGAAAGCTTTAACTCCTGTTCATAACATCTGGTTTAAACAATCACCCATTTATATAAGCCCTATAAATGTACAGTTAAAACAACTGAAAAACAGTTGTGAGCATTTTGAAACCTCTCTTCTGGTAGCAATTCACTTCAAACATGAATAAAATCGAACGTTGCTCAGTACTTGAGAGAAAAAAAATAAATCTCCAAATCAGCTAACATTATTTTGTCCAGATGCCTGGGATCCTCAGGTCCTTTGGAAACATTTTTTTTGTGCTGCACCTGATCATGTGTGAAACATGTGTGAAAACCCACAGAATGTTAATTGTTTGTCAATGTACTGATCAAATTTCAATAAACCTGACATGAAAAATTTCAGCGTTAGTTTTGAGTGATCATTGTTTGTGGTTGGGGAGGATATAAATTAACCACTTGGGACATTAACTATGGTGAATGTAGAATGTTCTGAGGGAAAGGAGTTTTTGAATCTTTACTTTCAAAGCCCCCCACCCCACTGTGATTTCCTCGCTGTATGTCTTGGTTTATTGCAGACTCATTCATGTGACAAATTGCTATGATTAGGACACACTTTAATTATCATCATGTATATGTGGTAGATGGCTTTGGTCTCTCTAGATGTCTCAGTTTTAAATTGCGCATAGTAAATTCCAACAAGAAAATCTTGATGATGACCAGATCATCTGCTTTTTGCTGTTGGTTGAGAGATAAATGTTGACTGGTTGAGACACTGAAGAGAACCACCCAGCTCTTCCAATATGGCCATGAGATCATGTACATTAACGTGAGGGCCATTGTCTATTATTTCATCAGGAGATGTTTCCTTCAATATTTGTAGCACTTTCTCAGTCTGAATTGGAGTGGCACCCTAGCTGATGACCTCAAGGATGAGTGGTGAAACCTGAATCCAAAATTGTCTGACCCAAAAGCAAGATTGCTGGATGTGAAACCACAACACAATGATCCATGAATTGTAGGCTTTCAGACCCATTCCATCCCTCACATCACCACTCACAAGTCTTTGTGATATTGAGCAGATGTTCTCTTCTACAACTGAAAATACAAGGTAACTTCATGCTGCTTGGTATAATATTAGGTCAATTAAAACATTACACCGAATCAAAAAGAAAGACATTTTTGGAGTTATAAAGGATGTCATCCAGACTCTGGGGATAATCCCAGAGTTCTGCACAATAAACCTGCTTGTTTGCTGGTTGAGTGTTATTGGTGCCAAGATATCAGAATATTGTGTTTTAAAGCCTGCAGAAACTGATTAAATATCGAACAGCATCTTAGGTTTGTTTAATACATCCTTATCAGTAGTATGACCCTTTGATTTTTACTTATGAATTTGGTGCCTGATATAACATTACTCACTAACATCTGAAAAAGGAGCGAGGCTCAGAAAGCATGTGTTTTCAGATAAACCTGTTGACTATAACCTGGTGTCGTGTGATTTCTGACCTTGGATAATGCAACTGAGAAGCAGAGAACTGACAGAGTTGGGTGACAGGAGGATTAAGATTTTGGAAACAATTTAATGTTCATCCGTTGTTTGTTTGTGCATACCTCTGAGGGGATCTATGATTGTGACCCAGACAGAAAGCAATGATGAGAGTGACAGTGAAACAAGGAAGGGAGTGAATCAGTGAGGGATAAATGGAAGGCAGTGAAAGGGAGAAAGATAGAGGCAAAGGTAGAGAGAAAATCAGACAGATTGTGAATGCCCTCCAACCCCACCACACCCGGCACCTTCCCCTGCAACCGCAGGAAATGCTATACTTGCCCCCACACCTCCTCCCTCACCCCTATCTCAGGCCCCAAGATGACTTTCCACATCAGGCAGAGGTTCACCTGCACATCTGCCAATGTGGTATACTGCATCCACTGTACCCGGTGTGGCTTCCTCTACATTGGGGAAACCAAGCAGAGGCTTGGGGACCGCTTTGCAGAACACCTCCGCTCAGTTCGCAACAAACAACTGCACCTCCCAGTCGCAAACCATTTCCACTCCCCCTCCCATTCTTTAGATGACATGTCCATCATGGGCCTCCTGCAGTGCCACAATGATGCCACCCGAAGGTTGCAGGAACAGCAACTCATATTCCGCTTGGGAACCCTGCAGCCCAATGGTATCAATGTGGACTTCACCAGCTTCAAAATCTCCCCTTCCCCCAACTGCATCCCTAAACCAGCCCAGTTCGTCCCCTCCCCCCACTGCACCACACAACCAGCCCAGCTCTTCCCCTCCACCCACTGCATCCCAAAACCAGTCCAGCCTGTCTCTGCCTCCCTAACCTGTTCTTCCTCTCACCCATCCCTTCCTCCCACCCCAAGCCGCACCTCCATCTCCTACCTACTAACCTCATCCCACCTCCTTGACCTGTCCGTCTTTCCTGGACTGACCTATCCCCTCCCTACCTCCCCACCTATACTCTCCTCTCCACCTATCTTCTTTTCTCTCCATCTTCGGTCCGCCTCCCCCTCTCTCCCTATTTATTCCAGAACCCTCATCCCATCCCCCTCTCTGATGAAGGATCTAGGCCCAAAACATCAGCTTTTGCGCTCCTGAGATGCTGCTGGGCCTGCTGTGTTCATCCAGCCTCACATTTCATTATCTTGTCTAAATGTTCACTGTTGCCAGTGCAGCTCTGCCATGATCTCCTCCGTAACCGTATTACCTACAAACTACTAAGAAGCTGTTAACCTTGATGAAATGTTTGCAGTCAGCTTTAACAGCAACAATTTTTCTTTGTTTTAGCAGTCCCTCCAGATGTGCAAGGAGAGGAAGGAAAGGAAGAGGTGGAAGATATGGATGGAGATGACAACGTGATAACAGTTGCTGCCTTTGCCATTCTGTTTATCCTAAGTTTTCTCTACAGCACCTTTGTAACTGTTGTCAAGGTAATTGGACATTAACTACCAAATGAACAATAACACATACAGACTGTTTGTGTAAGGTTTATATTCTATTTATCAATATAACCAATTATCTGAGATTCTAGCTATCACATTAGAATCAAACTAGGAATTGAATGTAGAACCTTTCACACTTTGAAGATTTTTCTTCACTTGTACTGTGGCTCTTCATCCACGACTGAAGATGGTCAGCTCCATAGGACTTACGTTATACAATAAGGTTAGCCATCCCAACATTTAGGTCAGTTTCCCGCACTAAGATCAGCCCACTGCACCTGAAGAAGTCATCTCTGAGAATAACGAAACCTTTATCCCTATTTGCAATTTCTTGCCCACCAGCCAATTCTACATCCATGCCAATATACTCCTTCAAACACCATGGGCTCCTATTTTATGACAACTTTTTGTGAGGTACCTGGTCTATCTCCCAGAACAAGTAAAGACCACGTGTCCCTTTGGATCCATCTTCCAGAATAAACAGTGACCATCTGTCCTTTAGGGTCAATCCACCAGGAAAAGGAAGGACTTGTTGTTCTTTCGGGTCTACCTATATATTTGGTTCAGCCTGCCTGTGGCACACAATTCTACCTTACTCTGCTGTTTGTTTTACAGGTTCAGCAGTGACCAGCAGATGGATAAGACTCATATTCTGATGAGTTCAAGATGGGCATTGTCCAGAAATGTCACTGTATTGTTGGAGAATGATGCTTTCTTTCCAATTTGCAATGGAAAATATTAAGCTACTGCACTGCAACAGCTCAGTCTTGGAGATCAAGCTTCAGATGGACTGGGGAGAATTGAAAAGTGGAATTGGGAGGGAAACAGAAGAGTTGACGAAGAGGAGTGGGGAATGGGGAATCACAGTAGGGGGGTGTGTAATTGGGGAGAGTGGAAGGTGAGTCAGGATGGAGTGTAAGTGCGGGATGGAGGGTGGAGGGCTGATTCTTGGTTTTGTAGAAGTAAATGTTATTCAGATTACTGCCTGCAGGTTTTTAAAAAGGATTTTCTCTGATGTAAAAGTTTTGATGTGAAATTAAATCGGTAAAACCTAAAAAATGAAATGAGTCCTGATCTGATGAGATAGACAAAACTGTGGGAGAATGACCAAAGTTACTGAGCAAATATACCCATGCTCTTGATGTTGGAGGAGATCCACAGTCCTGTATATGAGCAAATACCCAGTTAAGGGGAGACACAGTCCACAGAACGGATAGCGGAGATCCACAGACTTTTGAACGAGTGAATATTCCGCAGTACAGGGAACAGATTGAGGGTTTAGGTCCAGTGGGGTATACAATGTAACACGACTTGACAAAATATTTTGCAGGAGAATTCCTGGTAGGAAAAGTTATGGGAATTTCCCAGCTTTATAACCAGAGGAGTGTTGTATCCAGAAATAGATATTTGGTGAATTCTTTATTCATTTGTTAATGGGGTGTGGGTGTTGCTGACTAGGTCAGTGGTTCTTGCCGAAATCTAATTTCCCTGGAGAAGGTGCTGATGAGCTTTCTTCTGGAACCACTGCAATTATTTCACTATGGGGGCTGATCATAAGTGGGTTCCAGGATTTGGACACAGTGACAGTGAAGGAATGGTGAAATGGTTCCAAATCGGGATGGTGTGCAGCGTGGATGGCAAATTGCATGTAATTGCACTCCCGTGCATCTCCTGCCTTTGTCCCTGTCAGTGGTACAGATTGCCAGTTTGCAAGGGACTATTAAAGGAACCTTGGTGGGTTGCTGCTGTTCTTCTTGTTGATGGTAAACACTGCTGCCACTGTGTGTTGTTATGAAGGGAGTGAATGTTGAAAATGGTGGATGAGGAGGGAAGGTGATGCCCCAGTGGCATTATCACCAGACTATTAATCCAGTGGTTAGCACTGCTGCCTCACAGCATCAGGGACCCAGGTTTGATTCCACCCTTGGGTGACCGTGTGTGTGGAGTTTGCACATTCTCCCTGTGTCTGTATGGGTTTCCTCTGGGTGCTCTGGTTCCCTTCCCCAGTCCAAAGTTGTGCAGGTTAGGTGGATTGGCCATGCTAAATTGCCCATAGTGTCCAAAGATGTGCCTGCTGGATAGGTTAGCTATGGGAAATGCAGATTTATAGGGATAGGGTTGTGGGTTGGGTCTGGCTGGGATGCTGTTTGGGGGGTCAGTGTGGACTCGATGGGCTGAATGGCCTTCTTTCACACTGTAGAGATTCTAGACCCAGCAAATTTTCTGGGGCTATGGATTCAAACCTTGTCGTAGCAGATGCTGGAATTAAGAGTTGGATGAAAACCATGAAAAATGTCATCTTGAAGATGAAGAATTCAGGACCAGACCTCAGCAGGATAAGGAACAGAAACAAATCTTTGTTAAGCTTTCCAACACCATTTGTGAGTGCATACTCTATCCTCAGTATGGTCATTGCTGGACTACACCTCCTTATCAGATATTGAGGAAGATTCACAGTCCTAATGAAAGAGTGAAAACACCCATGAGAACAGTGATTTGGAAACCAGTGATGTGGAACCTTTCACACTTTGAAGATTTTTCTTCACTTGTACTGTGGCTCTTCATCCACGGCTGAAGATGGTCAGCCCCATAGGACATGTGTTCTACAATAAGGTTAGACATCCCAACATTTAGGTCAGTCTCCCACACTAAGATCAGCCCACTGCACCTGCAGAAGTCATCTCTGAGAATAACGAAACCTTTATCCCTACTTGCAATTTCTTGCCCACCAGCCAATTCTAGGGGAAGTTTTCAATCCTATGTATGAATGGAATCAAACCAGTAGAAAGTTTGGGAGCATAATCAGAATAACGTATTAGTTTGTTGACCCCAGGGGTGAGAGAATTCCACCAGTAAAAATAATAGGGCATATACCAAGGGTCAGCTACTGGTGGAGAACACCACAAGAGATAGGAACTTTGCAACAGTACAGATCATTCAGCCTGTCAGTCATGTCAAATCATTCAACTAAATAAATGTTCATCATTCAATACAGTGGCACTTACATGCACTACTTCCATATTCTTCCATTCGTACTTCCATATCCTTCCAGTCGTACTTACTTCCAGTGCCCATCTATCACCACCATTCCACCTCTACTCCTGACATTCACCTTTATCTGCAGCTCCTCCTTCCCCCACATCCAGTCCCGAAGAAGGGTAATACCCAAAATGTTGACTGCTCCTTTCCTCCAGATGCTGTTTTCTTCCAGCCTCATGTTTGTCTACCCTTGGATTCCAGTATCTGCAGATTTTTTTTGTCTCTACCTATGTATGTCTTGCTCTTGTTCATCTTACCAAGATGCACTACCTCTCAATTATCTAAATTAAACTCCATCTGCCACTCATTGGCCCTGAACTCCTTTTGCTCATCACTCTTGTCGCCTATGTAGTACTTCTTTAAATACTTGCCATTGCATGTCTTCCATTCAATCTTTCAATGCCTTTTCCCAATCCATTATTGCCGAGTTATCTCTCATTCCTTCAAAGTTTCTCTTGTTCAGCTTTAAGACCCAGATTTCAGAATGAACTATAATTCATTCACACTTCATGTGAAAGTTTTTGAATGTTAATTCACAGACACTGGGCTGGGGTCCAATCATAATTATGCAGGAATCTTCTCAAGCACACAAATTGAGTCAACACAGACAAGCAACAGAGATTGAGAGAACACTTCAGATCTCAAAAATCAGTGATGTTTCCAATGAATTCCTCTGCAAACACATTCATTTGAATATATCAAGTTTTGGAGAATGTTCTTCAAAGTCTCTGTGAATCCTCTCAAAGAAGTTTCACTTCAGGAATTGATATTGGTCTGGAATTTGGAACAAAATTTCCATGTTTTGGGAAGTCTTACCAGACCAGTGGATATGCCGAAAGGCCAGATTTTGGGAATTGAGGAATTGACTGAGATTCCATGTCACATACACAAGAGATCATCCCAGTGATATGAGGAGAAATCATCACATGATCATTGAGTGCAATTCAGTACTAAACTCATGTCATTCCATGTCTGTCATTTGGTGAATAAATTCCAGGACCAGATTTGGACAATAATTATGAGGTACGTGGAGTGTGGGAAGATGACCCCAATATCAAATATTGGGTGAAATTTCAACTCCCAACTTGAATAGAATTTGCTGAAAAGGATCACTGGGGAGAAACAACCTAGGACAAGCTAATGGACATGTACAATCTAGGAGTAGAGAAGATTCCTAATTAAATGAAATGGGAATTCCTTCTCTCTGTTATTATCACTGGTGGAATAGATTTCAGATACGGGGATTGGTCCCCACTGTCAAAGGTGATGGAATTCCTCCTACAGGCAGACAGTGTTAGCAGTATTAGATACTGTGGGAAATTCCCCATATCAGAAATTATGGAATACCCCATGTATAAGGGAATATGATCCAGGGATAGTTATTGGGTAAATGCAGCTCAGATTCAGAAAAGACCGATGATTCCAATCACTAATGTAGTCATCAATTTCCCAACCCCAACTCCCTGACCCTCAAAGCATATGAACTAGGGACAGATTGCCCTGGAAAATCATATAAGAGGATGTAAAATCAATTTGGGAATGCATTTAAGAAACTTATATGAGGAAGATTTCCGAGTATGTTTCCGGCAGTAGTTCTCCAGCACATTCCTTGTGATAATACACATCAATGTTTAAAATTGGGAAAGATTCCTATTCAAACTATCAGGGAATCTCCCATCACACATTGGGAATTGGTGTCATTGGCCTACTTTGGAAGGATTGTCTCCACTGCACTTCTTGTTGGAATAGACCTTCAGTTAACATATTCTGCAGCTGGGAAGAAGTCCTCACCATATACATCCATGAACTACACCCCAATGCCAGAATGAGGTAACATAGAGATTTAAAGTTCCATGTAAAATGGATTCTCTTCAGCCATCAGGAAAAAGACTCCAGGATTTTGCTTTGGGGGAATACATCCCAGGACCCCATATTGTTTAATAATTACAGCCCAATGCATGATTGCCGTTTCTTCCCTCATTTCTTCAAGGGTGGAGAAACTCTAAAGCAGACACAGAAGAAATACTCAGTCCCAGGTATGAGGAACTTCACCCAGCACAGTCAATGGGGGAAATACACACCAGGACCAGATAGTTGGGAACAAAACTCATGATCTGGATGTCTGCAGTGCCCAACTCAAGGTCAAGTATTGGGAACGATTATGAAACAGAAGAAAATCCAGCAAAATCTCACCTATGTCTGACAGGAGTGATGCAGTGAAGAAAGTGATATCATGGGACATATTATAGAACAAAGAGATAAAGGGGTACAGGTTCATAGCTCCTTGAAAGTGGAATCACAGGCTGACAGGTTGGCGAAGAAGGCTTTCAGCTTGCTTGCTTTCAGTGGTCAGAGCGCTGAGTATAAGTGAGGGGACATCTTGTTACAGCTGTACAAGATGTTGGGGAGATCACATTTGGAGTGCTGTGTGCAGTTTTGGTCGACCTACCACAGAAAGAACAATATTAAACTAGAAAGAGTACAGAAAGGATTCACTTGGAAGCTACTAGGACTGGAAGTTTTGAGTGAGACAGAAAGGTTGGAGAGGCTAGGATTTTTTTTCCCTGAAGAGTATGAGGGGTAATCTGATAGAGGTCGATAAAATCATGAGAGGCACAGATAAGGTAGACAGCCAACAGCTTATCCCCATGGTAGAGGAGTCTAAACCTACAGGGAATATGTTTAAGGTGAGAGAGAAGTGATACAAAAGGGTCCAGAGAGGCAATTTGTCCATACAGAAACATTTAGAGAAGTGCATGGATGGGATAGGTTTGGAAGGATATGGACCAAATGCAGGGAAATGAGAGTAGTTTAATTATGACAACTGGGTGATGTGGGCAAGTTGGGTCAAAGGGCCTGTTTCCAGACTGTAGATCGATTTGACTTTATGATTACATCTCAGGAGCAGATATTGAACAATGCAACCCAAGTTCAGAGAGTGGAGGAGGTTATCAGACTCATGGATAAACAAATTTCGGAGATTATTCCTTGAAGGAAGCAAACTGCAGAAACCAGTATGTAGGAGAAGAAACCCAGGTCCATGTAAGAGGAAATCTATTTTGTATAAACAGGTGGGGCATTCATCCAAGGGCCACAGCTTATTGGTTGGCTGGAGGAGAGGTGTCGGTGGGACAAGCCTCGAAGCTTGGGGGAGGGTGATAGAATTCCCAGTTCAAAGAAAAAGCTAATTTCCCCAAATAAAGACATTTGTGAAAAAGGGGAATACGTGGAAAATGGTGAGTTGGTTAGGAACAGTGGTTTTTGAAAAGGGAACCAAGAAGGTTGATGAGTTTAATGCTGATAAGGTGGGGTACATGAACTTTCAGAAGGTGGTTCCTGCAAAGACACACAACAGACCTGTGAGGCAAATTGTAAATCATGCAATAAAATTGTCAGTAACAACATAGATAAAAAATTAGCTGAGTGTTCGGAAACAGAGAGTCATGGTCAATGGACATTTTTCATGCTGGAGGAAGGTTTGTTGTAGAGTCTGCCAGGAGTCCAATTTTGGACATTTGCTTCACAAATATTAATGATCTCGATCTTGGTGCGCAGGGGGCAATTTAAAAGTATGTAGATGACATAAAATTGAAAGAATTGCAAACTTTGAGCAGTACAATGCAAAACTCAAAAAGGACACGGAAAAGTTGGTGGAGTGGGCAGGTGGGTGGCCATTGACTTTCAATGTAGAGAAGTGTAAGATGATGCATTTTGGTGGCAAGAACATTGAAAGGCACCACAAAATAGGGGATACAACTCTATGGGGATGCAGAAGCAGAGGAACCTCGGTGTATATGTGCAGTGAACATTGAAAGTGCAGGACAGGTAGAGACAGCAGTAAGGAGAGCAGACAGCATCATTGGCTTCATTAATAGGGGCATAGAGTCCGAGATTAAGGTGATAATATTCACTATGTTAAAAACACTTGGCAGATCTCAGCTGGAGAATGGCATACAGATCTGGGCACCACATTACAAGATGGATGTGATCACATTGGAGAGAGAGCAGAATTGGTGTACAAGAATGGTTCCAGGGATGAGAAGCAGTTATGAAGATATCTTCAGGAGACTATTCTCCTGGGGAGAAGTAAGTTAAGGGGGTGCCAAATAGACCATTTCAAAATCATGAGGAAGCTCAACAGCATAGATAGGGAGAACCTGTTCCAGCTTGTAAGAGGGACAAGAACAAGAAAAGGCCATAGACTTAAAGAGATCTACCCCGAAAAAAAGCAAGAGCAAATTGAAGAGCGGTTTTCTTTCGCTCGGGAACTGTTCTGAAAAAGAGTGACCAGACCCAAAGTGTTAACACTGATTTTTTTCTTCACGGATGCTGCCAGATCTGCTGAGCTTTTCAGCAACTTCTGCTTTTGTTCCTGATTTACAGTATCCACAGTTCTTTCAACCTTTAAGACAGAGAGAGGTTGGTTCAGATCAGGAGAGAAGCTACCAGGTCTGCAGCAGTCAGGAGTTCCTTCTCTCTGTCCTGTGAGGCAAATCACTATGAATGTCAAGAAATCACCTTATCTTTCCTTCAGCAGTTGTTGCAGCAATGATTTTTCATTGATAAGTCAGAGATATTTTATAAGCGAACTGACTTTTCAGGGCCTTTTCCAAACCAGTGGAAACATTTGGGAAAAGGAAGGCCAAGAAGAAACCTTTGAATCAGAAAGAACCAACACAAGAGATGTCATGAACAAAGACCATGGAATTGTTTGTCTGGTTTCTCCTCTGCCCATGTGTTCATTTTACCCTGTTTGTGTTTATGTCTGTGTTTGTGTCTGTGAGTGTGAGAGGGAGTTTATAAGGTGTTTTGGAGCTTTAATTAGTACAGTTATATGCTGACAGTTTATAATGATTTATTTATGTCTAAAATCTAATTATCTGCAATAAGCAACAATTCGTGCTAAGCACAGAAACCCAGTCTGCGCTATCTATCAACCCTGGTCTGAAATCAGGCAGTTTTGGAGTTTTACTTTCAAAATCTTGAACATTTATGAAATTTCCAAGAATAGGGAGTCTTCATTTTCAGTACACTATGCCAGTGAGTCGTCAAAAAGTTTGGGGGCTCCTGGCCACGATTAGACATGAAACCGAGGCAATGAGGATTTGGTACAGAGCTGGTGAAGGTAGACGCCAGGTTCTGTGCCTGTGTTTGAGACTTGGCACTGGAAACGGCAGAGTATTTCCTGCAGGTGGCAGGCTTGTCCATGGTGGTCTTCACGAGACTTTCAAAACTTGGTTGGTTGACCCAATGAATAAGGACTAGGCAAGAAAAGCATAATAATTCATTTACCAGGACAGCACTTAGGTTTAGGGCAGATGGAGAGGAGGCTGAGTATTTCACACAATGAAACATAGGAATCAGGACATAATCAGTTACAGTATAAGGACTATAAAGAAAGAATGAAGAAATGAGAGATGGCAGAAAAGCACAAAGAAAGAGCAGAGAAATATAAGAAAATGGAGATGGCGATAGAAATGAAAACACATTTCCCACTGCTGATGCTGCAGCTAAGACTGAAGGAATTCCAGTGTGTTATTGTATTAAAGTAGAGTTTTGTTGATCAGACTCACAGATGAAGAAGAGATGGTTGTTCATTGACAAAGGTACTACCCAGATATCATGAGGAGATATTGTGAGTAGCACATGGAGTTCATATGGCATTAAGGAATATGGAAAGTGCAGGTATCAGCAATCAGGTATTTTACATGGCCAGGACTTTATTATTATGTACAGCAGTTTGGTAAAACATGTCACATATGTTAGATGGTCAGAAAAGTCCACCAATACTTTTATAGATATAAACTTGTCAGAGTAACAGATCAAAAACTTCTGCTAGGGCCATTCAAAGAGAACAAGGCCATGCCAGCCATAGCTTCAGGTTGAATTCAGTGTCTGGCTCTCGTTCTAGGTGCATATTACAAGTTGGAACACGGTCTGGGACACCAAGGAGCAGAAGTGGATGCCTTGAGCTGCCTCCTGCTGACACATATGCCACAGGTGGTGCCACCACTGAAACAGTCCACTCTGGTTTTTAACTTTCAGGACACCCTTCTGGTCACCGCTGACAATATCAGACTGTTGGCGTAAAAATATCTCGACCTGGCAGAATTAAAACAGCTGATGTTGCTGAGGGAAACAAAAGGGCCATTACAACCAGAATTAAAACCTTTCTGACCCACTAAGATGAAATCACTACAGAGGACAGCGTTTTATTATGTGGAGCAACAGTGATTGTCCCGAGCAAAGGTTGTGCCAGATGGAGCTGTACTTCACCAAAGTAATCCAGAAGTCTCCAAAATGAAGGTGTTGGTAAGAAGTTATGCCTGCTGTCCAGGATTGTTTGCAGACATAGATGAATTGATGGGCCATTGCCCAAGAGTGCCAACAGGTCAATAGTTACCACCAGCAGCTCCCCACATCATGGAAGCGTCTGGGTAAATCCTGGAATCGCTTACATGTTGACTGTCGTGGTCTTTCATAGGCTCAATGTTCTTAGTCATTGCAGAGGCCCACTTGAAGTGGTTGGACATGCACAAGTTCATTCCTCAAACTTGGGGATGAAGATAGAAAAGTTGTGAGCATTTTTTGCAATACATGGGGTGTTGCAAGAGTCAGTCACAGACAATGGACCATCATTTACCAGTTAGGAGTTTGAATATTTTTTAAAGCCAGATGGCATTCGACATATAAGGGCAGTTCCACACTATCCATAGTCCAACAGTAGGGTGGAAAGATCTGTCCAAACTTTGAAGGTAGGCTTAAAGGAACAGCCTATAGCTTCACCCTATATAAACTGTCCTGGTTGCCATTTGACTATTGGACTACCCCTAATGCAACTGCAGGGATAACTACAGCAGGGATGCTAATGGGAGAAGGCTCCATCCTATGTTAAATTGGATGTTTCTGGACCTGTGGGGGAGGGTGAAATGGCAACAGGAATGCCAGTATCAAGGACCACCTGCCTGACAGATAAAAAAACACGACTGTCAGATATTCTGAGAGCTGGCTCTGAGGGAGCTGGATCAGTGTCAAGGACTTTCCATATGTAAATAAAGTGTGATCTGGTGACAGCATACCAGCCCCTGTGCAGTTATTTCAGTCCAGGTTCTTGTTGCATTTGGATATGTACTGCTTCAGGATATGAGGAATTGTGAATGGTGTTGAACATTGATTGCAATCAATCATCGGCGAATATCTCCCTTATGATGGAGGGAAGGTCATTGATGAAGCAGCTGAAGATGGTTGGGCTGAGGGCACTACCCTGAGGAACTCCTGCAGAGATGTCCTGGAGCTGAGATGATTGGCCTCCAACAACCACAACCATCTTCCTATGTGTCAGGTATAACTCCAACCACCGGACAAATTCCCTCCGTTACCAGTTGATTCCAGCTTTGCTAGGCTTACACTCCTGCACTCTTCACTGAACTAGAGATGATCCTTGCGAGTTTTGAGAAGATTTGTAGTTCAGGTTGAGGTTCTGAATGTGAGTTTGCTCGCTGAGCTGGAAGGTTAGTTTTTAGACTTTTCATCACCATTCTGGGTAACATCGTCAGTGAGCCTCCGACGAAGCGCTGGTGTTATGTCCCGCTTTCTATTTATCTGATTAGGTTTCCTTGGGTGGGTGATGTCATTTCCTGTTCTTTTTCTCAGGGGATGGTAGATTGGCTCCATATCAATGTGTTTGTTGATGGAGTTCCGGTTGGAATGCCATGCTTCTAGGAATTCTCGTGCGTGTCTCTGTTTGGCTTGTTCTAGGATGGATGTGTTGTCCCAATCAAAGTGGTGTCCTTCCTCGTCTGTATGTAAGGATACGAGTGATAGTGGGTCATGTCGTTTTGTGGCTAGTTGATGTTCATGTATCCTGGTGGCTAGCTTTCTGCCAGTTTGTCCAATGTAGTGTTTGTCACAGTTCTTGCAAGCTATTTTGTAGATAACGTTCGTTTTGCTTGTTGTGTGTATAGGGTCTTTTAAGTTCATTAGCTGCTGCTTTAGTGTGTTGGTGGGTTTGTGGGCTACCCTGATGCCAAGAGGTCCGAGTAGTCTGGCAGTCATTTTGGAAATGTCTTTGATGTAGGGGAGAGTGGTTATGGTTTATGGGCACGTTTTGTCTGTTTGTTTGGGTTTGTTGCTGAGGAATCGGCGGACTGTGTTCATTGGGTACCCATTCTTTTTGAATACGCTGTATAAGGATTTCCTTGTCATGTTTAATCTGAAGCCATGAGACTTCATGAGGTCTGGGGTCAATGTTGAAGCCTCCCAGAGCAACTCCCTCACAACTGTATACCACTGTGTTGCCACCTCTGCTGGGTCTGTCTACCGGTGGAACAGGATATTTCCAGGGATACTGAGGATGGTGTCTGGGACATTGTAAGGTTTCATTCCATGAGTGTGGCTACGTCAGGTTGTTTCATAAAGATTCTGTGAGACAGCCATCCCAATTTTGGGAGTAGCCCCCAGATGTGAGTGAGGGTTGACACAGCTGTTTCTGCCTTTGTCTTTTCCAGTGCCTCGGTCAATGTCAGGTGATCTGTCCAGTTTCATTCCTTTGAGACTTTGTTGTGATTGGTATAACTGAATGGCTTGCTAGGCCATTTTAGAGAGCAACTGAGAGTCAACCTCATTGCTGTTGGTCTGCAGTTAGATGTGGGGCAGACCAGGTAAGGATGGCAGATTCCTTCCTTGAAGGACATTAGTGAACCAGATTGGGTTTTCCCCTTCAATCAGCAATGATTTTATGGTGATCAGTAGATTCCTAATTCCAGATTTGTTTAATTGAATTCAAATTACAAAATTTGACACGGCAGGATTCAACCTGGGTCCTCAGAACATGGGTTGAGATTAATAGTCTAGCCATAATACCTCTTGGCCATCGCCTACCAATGAGATAGGGCCTGTCAGGTCTTATACATATTGGAATTAGCCCAGACAACACTGGAATAATGTATCACAAATTTACAAAAGAACATATAACAGGAAAATTGAAGGAATTGATCAGTTCCAAGTGTGGTAAAATTCCCTCAGTACATTATCAGCAAATAAATCCCAGGATTCTGTGGATATTGGGGAGTGATTGCCAGGCCCAATATGAGAGAAGTCAACCTTTTCTCCAGGCCCACCTTCCAATGGGAGTCACCTGGACACATTTTGTTACGATATTGGAGTCTATGGATTATTAAACAATACAGAGGTGAATGAAGCATGTTACAAAAAATAGGTTTGAGCAATTATGTCACAAGAGCTTTTTTCATTATTCTGTCAGAAGGTGTGGACTCTTCACTGATTGGGACAGTATTTATTGCCTGTCCCTTGTTTCTCTGAGAAGATGGGATGAACTGCCTACGATTTGCTGTGGGTGCAGCCATAACACTGTCAGGGAGGGAATTCCAGGATTTTGATCCAGTGACACTGAAGGTAAAGTGAAATATTTCCAAGTCAGGATGGTAAGTGTAATCTGGAAGGTGCTGTGTGAGGAGCATTTGGTGAATTTCTGCAGTGCATCTTGTAGATGATAAATGCTGTGACTTTGCATCAGAGGCAGTCAGCACTATGAAGTACCAACCAAGCGTTTTGCTTCTTTCTGAATGTTGTCCAGCTTGTCAAGTTGGAGTTACTGTTATCAGAGAAATGGAGAGTATTCCATCACCTGGCATGTGATATATGGATGGGCGACTGCCTATGGGGAGCCAGGAGACAAGCTTCTTGCTACAGGATTCCTCGCATCTGACCTTGTCCAATCAGAGTGGCATAGTGATAACGTCACTTGTCTAGTAATCTGGAAGTCCAGGTTAATTTGCTGGGGAGTACAAATAAAATAATACAGATCTCAGAAATGTGAAATAAAAACAAGTGCTGGAGAAACTCAGCAGGTCTGGCAACATCTGTGTTAGACAAACAGCGTTTACATTTAAAACCTGACGTGGTGTTCCTCCAGCATTTTCTCTTTTTAATTCTCTGTGGGCATGGTCTCAAATCACTCTGCAGAAGCTGATGAAACTCAAATTCAATGAGTTAAATCTGGAATTGAAAGCTCATCACAATATAGGTGAACAGTTGTAAAACCCCATTTTGTTCTTACCTGCTCTCACCGAGACTTTACACCCACAGCAATGCAGTTGATTTGGATGAGAAATGGATAAGAAAGCCACTCAGTTCATGAGCAGTATCAAAAATCACACAAAACCATATTATAGTCCAACAGGTTTATTTGAAAACGCATGCTTTTTGGAGCTCAGCTCTTTCATCAAGCGTAGTGAAAACCTGTTGGGCTAAGTGATCTATTGCATTAGCTGCTCCCGATGTGGCCTCCTCCACATCAGTAAGACCAAGCAAAGGCTCGGAGACAACTTTGTAGAGAGTCTGCACTTGATTCGCAACAAAAAAAACACCTTCCAGTTGCGAACCACTTCAATTTGCCCTCCCACTCCCTGGACGACACGTCTATCCTGGGCCTCCTCCAATGTCACAATGACGCCACCTGGAAACTAGAGGAGCAGCACCTCATATTCCGCCTTAAGAGCTTACAAATGAACAGTCTCAATGTGGACTTTACCAGTTTCAAAATCACCCCATCCCCAGCCACATCCCGTGACCAGCCTCCCTCACTTCCCCACCTCCTTGAAGTGTCCGTTTTCTCTCCCACTTATCTGCTCCTCCCACCTCAATGACCAATGCCCATCACTGCGCACCTGCAATCACCTATCGTCATCCCACCTACCTTCCACAGGCCCACCCCTGGTCTCTCCATTTATTTCAGAGCTGCTTTCTCCCTCCCCCATGTCTGAAGAAGGGTCCCGGCCTGAACGGCCAACTTTCCTGCTTCTCCAACGCTGCCTGGCCTGTTGCATTCCTCCAGCTCTACACTGTGTTATCTCTGTTAGATTCTGGCCTGGTTAGAGACTACAACCTGGTGTCGTGTGATTTTTGACCTTGTCTACACCAGTCCAACTCCGGCATCTACACTTCATGAGCAATGAGGAAGGGGCAGCAAATGCTGTCCTTGGCAGTGGTGCCCACATCCCATGAAATAATCAATCAGACACAATATACTCATTCCATGAAATACAACACAATTCAGGCATGTATGCCTCCTCTTTCTCAATCACCACTTCTTACACTCTGTAACACCACATTCAATTCATTTCCTCCTGTGATCTCTCTCTGTCTATTACATTCCTTCCCTCGCTCCTGCTTTATAACACACTCCTCCCCTCCATTTCCTTCTCTACCTCACTGTCCTGTGTGTACGACACACATTCAGCCTTGTCTCCCAGGTAAGAAACAACATTCCGCCCACTGCTCCCACAACTCAGCCATCGACAAACTCACTCTCAGAGAGGAATAGGTGATTCTCTTACCGTGACACCGCAGTATATTTGAGTCAGCTCCTAAACACGGCAATTCTTTCTCTCTCTTTCTCTCCATCCGAAATCCGAAACCCTCTGTCTCAGTATAATGTTCACACTCAATGACTGCAAGTAACGGCCTGGGCCTCTGTTTCCTGTTTTGTGACTGTTCGCTTCTCTCTGATCAGTCATTGTCCAGGCAGCGTGTTTGCACAAAGTGCCGCCAGTGTCTGAGAGACAACTTCTATGCTGCGCAAGATCAGCTGGGACAGGAAGGAACAGGGAGAAAGGGGAAGAAGGGAGGGAGAGAGAAACGGAAGCGGGAAATAGAGTGGGAAAGGGACAGAGAGATACAGGAACAGATGTGGGGAGAGGGAGAGAGTGAGAGTGAAAGGAGAGGGAGAGGTAAATGGGAGAGCATTGGAGGTGTGGGCGAGGGTGGAAGGCAGAAAGTATGGGGTGGCGAGGAAAGGAGAGGGAGGCGGGAGAAATTTCACGTATACAGGACCGCCAGCCTGCTGGTGGAGAGAGGGTGAGGAAAATTACCGAGGATTAAGGTGAGGCTCGGGATGGAGTCACTCTGAAACTGTTTCCATTCCTGCGTGGATAGAATGAGGGGAGAGGATGGTGGTTTTGTGCACATGTTTCAGCTTGTCAGGGGGAGCAGGCCCTTTTCAACTTTCTCATGGAATTTGAACATCTCTTGCAGCACAAGCATTTGTTTCCCAATTCTAATTGCCCTTTGGAAGGTGGTTGTGAATCTGCTCCTTGTATCACTGCAGTCCATGTGGTGTAAGTGCACTAGGGGAGGCAATGGTCTAGTGGTATTATTGCTGGACCATTAATCTAGAGACCTAAGCAATGTTCTGTGGAGGTGGGTTTGAATCCACATGGCAGATGGTGGAATTTGAATTCAATAAATATCTGCAATTAAGAATGTTGTGGCAGTGATTGGATTGCTGATTGTCAGGAAAAACCCATCCGGCTCCCTGTTGTCCTTTAGGGGAGGGAAACTGCCTTCCTTACCCGTCTGGCATACATGTGACTCTGGACCCACAGCAACGAAATGACCTCTGAGTAATTCCGGATGGGCAATAAATGCTGGCCTAGCCAGTGATGCCCACCTCCCATGAATGAATGAAGGAAATAAAAACTCACAGAGCTGTGAGGGACACAAGTCGAGTTTTTCACCTGGTGATGGTGAAGAAAAAGTTCCAATGCTGCGTGATTTTGAGAGGAACATGCAAGGGGCTACATCTACACAGCATGGAGAGTTTGGTGCATGAGAGAAGATTCCCAGGAAGGGGTTTCACAGTGAGCAAGTTTCATTTCTGGCATGGGGGGGGGGGGGGTGCGTGGGGAGGCGGTGCGTGTGGAAGGAGATCTAACAAGAGTTTTTCAGCCTACAACCACAATGTTTGTGCATCTCTAAACTGAATTACTCCATTATCAATGGCTGGGACTTAAGCTGCAAAGACCTAAGCTCTGGAGTTCCCTATTAATTCCTCTCTGCCTCTCAACCTCTCTTTCCTCCTTTCAGCTGCTCTATAAAACCTACACGAACTCTATTATCGCCTCCTGTGCCTTGATGTGAAATTTTCCTTGGATTGCCCTCCCTGAAGTGCATTCAGCCTAAGGTGCTCTGTAAAGGAGGTTGTTGTTGTACTTTGTCCAAATGTTGCAGTTCCTCATTTCCGAATATTGGCTCTTTGCCAATTTCTGCCTGAGAACAAATCACCTGGCATACATGGATGGGATAGTGACTCAGCGGTTAGCATAGACGCCTTATAGCACCAGGGACCTGGGTTTGATTTCACCGTCAGCTGACTTTCTTTGTGCAAACCCTGTCTGAGGTAATTTCTTCTGGGTTCTCTGGTTTCCCCCCATAGTCCAAAGATGTCCAGGGTAGGTGGATTGGCTGTGCTAAATTGCCTATAGTGTTCAGGAATGTGCAGGCTTAGGTCGGCAATGACCGTCTCCAATGAGAGACATTCGAACCACTGTCCCCTAACATTCAATGGCATTACCATTGCCGAATCCCCTGTAATCGTGCAGCTACAGCATTTTTCATACGGAATACAAACTAACAGTGAACAACAGAAACTGGTCCCTTGCATAATTCACCCATCTACAAAATCTGTGCAGAGACACTGAATAGACACCTTACACTCAATCACTCATGAGAAACAACCTGGTCCTCTGCTTCCTGTTTTGAGCGGTTGGCTTGTCTGTGTCCACACAGTCTGTTTAGACAATGCGCAGTCAACCTGGAAGTGCCAGCATCTGTTTCTGTGCAGTGTTGGTAAGGAGGAGCGAAAAAGTAGGAAAAAAGGCACATGGCAGTCTGTCTATTAAAAGTGAACCAAGATGCATGTCTGAGCTTCTGTCCCTGTGCAATGAAGGGTTTGAAGGAGGAGAGGAGAAAGGATGGTAAAAGGGAGACAGGTGAAGAGAGGGAGGGATAGGGAGATGGAGAAAAGATTGAGAGCATCAAATGGGAGGGAGAAGAGAAGGAGAGGGAAAGATATGGACAGAGTTGGGATCAGGAAGAGAGCACTGTCTGTTTGTGTACAGTATGGCCAGACTGTAAATTACAGTTTCTGTCTGTGTGGAGGTTAAAGAGGGGATTGGGATGGAAGGAAGGAAGGAGAAAAAGAGAGAACATAAGGATATTAGAAACATGGGCAGGATGTGACCACTTTGAGCTTTTCTCACTCTTCAACAAGAACATATTTGATCTTTCACCCAAACTCCAGCTTCTCACACGATCCCCACACCCGTTAACTCCCTTCATACCAAAACCCTACTAAAGTCTGTTGTGAATATACAAAATGACTGAGAAGCCACAGCCCTCAGGGAAAGAGAATTGAAAATTTTGCTGTCCACTGAGTGAAGAATTTCCTCCTCATCTCAATCTTAAATGAATAACTCCTTATGCTCAAACTGAGTTTCCTAGGCTTAGTCACCTCAATGTGGTGATGCAGTGGCATCTTCATTTAGAATCCAGACACCCAGCATAAAGTTCTGGAGGCATGGGCTCAAATAGTTGAATAACTGAGTACGAATCAAACATACATTTTTCACTAAAATAATTTTCATTAAAAAGTTGGAATTAAAAGTTATGTAATGAGTATGATGGATAATTGAAGACTGTTGCAAAGCTCACCTGATTCAACAACGCCCATCAGGAAAGTCTGTCCAATATGTGACTGCAGATCCATAGCAATGTCTTGACTCTTAAATACCCTTAGAAATGATTTGGCAAACCGTTAATTTTACCTGAATGTTTTTGCGTCATTGCTCTCACATACATATACACACTATTCCAGTGCAGGAACTACACTGACATCTACGTGGCAATGCGCAAAACTGTGCACAAGAAGCAGGAGAAATCCAACTCATCCAACTACTGCCCCATTTGTCTGTTTTGAATGATTAACGAAAGTGACGGAATGTGTCTTAGGGAGTTCTATCAAGAGGCACCTTCTCAACAATTACATGTCCACCAGCATCCAGTTTGGGTTCCGCCAGGACTACTCTCCTCCTGACCTCATTGGTCTAAACATGGACAAAATGTTTGAAATCATGTTTGGAACTGAGCTAGTCAGAGTAGAAACAGCAGAATATAAAGGATGAGCACGTGGCTGAAAAGATGGTCTAACGGGGATGGTTTTAGATTCGTGGGGCATTAGGACTGGTTTTGGGGGAGGTGGGACCTGAACAAACTGGACGGGTTACATGTAGACAAAATGGGGACAGATGTCCTTCAGGGCATAATTGGTAGAATGGTTGAGGAGGGTTCAAACTAGCATGGCAGGGAGTTGGGGAGCAGAGGAATAGGGTAGTAGATGCAGAAATTGAGGGAGAGGTAGAAACCAAGGCAAACATTACTAAGAACAAGAACCAGCAGGGAAGGTGGTCTGAAATGCATGTGTATCCATGTGAGAAGAATAACGGGCAAGGTGGCTGGTGGAGTTCTGGATAGTAAGGAGGATTGTCAGAGGATACAACAGGATGCAGATCAGCTGAAAATTGGCAGATGGAGTTTAATCCAGACAACTATGAGGTGATGCATTTTGGAGGATCACGGTGGGTAGAAATTATACAGTGAATGGCAGAATCCTTAGGGATATTGACATGCAGAGGAATCTGGATGTGCAGTTCAACAGATGACTGAAGATGGCAGCATAGGTAGATACGGTAGTAAAAAAGGCTTATGGCATGCTTGCCTTCATTGGAACGGCATTGAGTATAAGGATAGGCAAGTTATGCTACAGCTTTATAGAACTTTAGTCAGGTCACATTTGGAATATTACATGCACAAAACTACCAGAAGAATGAGAATGCTTTGGAGAGTGTACAAAAGAGGTTTACTAGGATGTTGCCTGGTATGGGGGTCAGATTTTAGCTGTGTAGAAAAGGTTAGATAGATGGGGTCTGTTTTCACTGGAACACAAGAGGTTGAGGGGCTACCTGATAGAAGTTTGAAAGATTGTGGATGGCATGGATAGAGTGGAAAGTATGAGGCTTTGTCCCAGGGTGCAGGGCTAAATTACTAGGGGACACAGGTTCAAGTACAACCAGGGAAGTTTCAATAAGATGTGCGAGGCAGGTTTTTCACACGAAGACTGGTGAGTACCTTGAAGGTGTTGCCAGAAGTTGTGAAAGCAAACACAATAGCAGAATTCAAGAAGCACCTGGATAAATACATAAAGAGGAAGGGAATAGAGGGATAAGGATCCTGTAAATGAAAACAGTTTTAATATGAAGGGGCAAAATGTGGTGAACAGGCTTGCTGGGCACAAGGCCCTGTTCCTGTGTTGTACGGTTCTTTGTTCTTTGTCATAACCAAATGCTGTTCAGTGTTCAGGGCAGAGTGTGAAATTGAGGAATGTTGTGAAAGCTTGAGTCAATGGTAATTAGGGCAACTCTCTGTTAGTTGGAATCATATCTGGCACAAAGGAAGATGCTTGTTGGAGATCAATCAGCTCAGCTCCAGGGTATGCCTGTGGGTGTTCCTCATGGTTATGTCCAAGAGGAAACCTTTTTCAGCTGCTTCATCAATGACCTTCCCTTCATCATAAGGCCAGAGCTGAGAGTTTTCACAGATGTCTGCACAATGTTCAGTCCAATTCCAACTCCTCAGATACCAAACCAGTTCATGTCCAAATGCAGCAAGATCTAGGCATCATCCAGGCTTGAGCTGTTATTACGTGGCACTTTTCAATCTCTAACAAGCGAGAATTATACCATCAGCACTTGCTGTTCAATGCCATTACTTAACTCCCCCACAATGAACATTCTGGGAGTTACCATTGACCAGAAGCTGGATGGAACCAGCCAGGTAATTATGTTGGCTAAAGCAACAGGTGAGAGGACAGGAAGTTTGTGGTGAGTAAATCACTTCCTGTCTTTCCACCACCTGTTCCCAATCTGCAAGGCACAAGTCAGGAATGCAATGGAATTTTCTTCACTTGCCAGAAAAAGTGCAACAACAAACAACACTCAAGAAGCTTGACATTATCCATGACAAAGCAGCTCACTTTATTAGGATCCATTTCACTCTCCCCCTTCATAGTGACCGCAGTAAGACAAGACCCGCTGCATTAACTCACCAAGCCTCTCTGATAACATCTTTCAAACTCATAATCTCTACCATGAAAAGTCCAAGGTAAAGTATTGTCCCACCGGGAGGAATACTGATTCATCTGCAGACGGAGGATGGTATGAGGTAATCAGTGGGAGGTTTCCTTGCCCATGGTTAAACTGAAGCCATGAGGCTTCATGGGGCCCACAGTCAATGTTGAAGACTCCCAGAGCAACCCTCATCTGACTGTATACTGCTGTGTCACCTCCTCTGTCGGTGGGACAAGACATATCCAGGGAGGGTGACGGTGGTGTCTGGGACATTATCTGTACGGTATGACTCAGTGAGTGTGATGATGTCAAGCTGTTGCTTGACTAGTCTGTCAGATAGTTCTCCCGATTTCTGCACTATCCCCATGTGTGAATAGGCAAGACTTTATAGGGTCAACAGAGCTGTGTATTTTGTTACTGGTGTTGAGGTTGATCCCAGGAACAGACAGTGGGGAACACAAGCCAAATCTAGTCACTTAGAAGAATACAACTTTGGGTCAATTATTGGGGGAATTTTACTGTCATGTACGACTGAAGTATGAATTCAGAAAGTGAGGTGTAAATCACAGACCGGAGATTCTTCATCACACAAGAAAGGGCTCCCAAAACAACTCTGGAAATGTTGGTAATGTACTGCCCAACCAGGCTGTTTTCAACTCTTTAATATCATCATTGAATCTCTCTGTCTCATATACTTTGCCTTTTCCCTTCTAATTCATCTCTCCTTCCATCTCCTTTCCACTTATTAGTGCACGTTACCTCAATTCCTATTCTTTCTCTTGTCCATTTCATAACACACTGTTACCTTCCATTTTCCCTCTTGTTCTCTGCATGCAGCTCCATTTAATCCCTTTCCCAGGAAATTGTGTCTCCTCCACTCCAGAACATACTCTACCTTTCTTTCTCCTCACCCTCTCCCAATCAATACTCTCCTGTTTATCACAGCAGTCTGTGTATCGTGCAGTGACAGCATTTCTCCCAGGCAACAGAATCTGCTGACAGTAGGAACTGCAGATGCTGGAGAATCTGAGATAACAAGGTGTGGAGCTGGATGAACACAGCAGGCCAAGCAGCATCAGAGGAGCAGGAAGGCTGACGTTTTGGGCCTAAACCCTTCTTCGGAAAAAAAACAAGCTGGACTGAACCTGCCATATAAATATGTTGGTTAAAGCAACAAGTGAGAGGACAGGAAGTTTGTGGTGAGTAAATCACCTCCTGTCTCTCCACCACCTGTTCCCAATCTGCAAGATTTTTTTTTCTGAAGAAGGGTCTAGGCCTGAAATGTCAGTCTACCTGTTCCTCTGATGCTGCTTGGCCTGCCGTGTTCATCCAGCTCTACACCTTGTTATCTCAGATTCTCCAGCATCTGCAGTTCCTACAACCTCTGATACAATTTTAACCCCACTGTGAAGCCTCTTCTAAGGATGCTTACCCTGAAGAAGTAACCCTCATCACTCCGGACAAACCTTATTTTCTGAAGAAGGGTCTAGGCCTGAGATGTCAGCCTTCCTGCTCCTCTGATGCTGCTTGGCCTGCTGTGTTCATCCAGCTCTACACCTTGTCATCAACAGAATCTGCTACTGACCAGCAGAAGCTCCTCCCAGCCCTGTCGTCATTCATCTATAAATTCAGTGTATAGAGTTACATTACAAACTCAATTGCTCATGAGCAACAGTCTGGTCCTCTGCTCCCTGTTTCGAGCTATTTATTTCTCTCTTTCAGCCAATTTTCAAGTCTGTCAGTTTAACCACAGACAGACAACCTGGAAACGCCAGCTTCTGTTTCTGTGCATTATGGAGAGGGAGGAGGGAGAAAGTGGGAGATGGACCTGGCTGTCTGTTTATACATTGTGCAGCCAGATTGTGAATTACAGCTCTGTCTGTGTGTAGGACTGAGTGGGAGACAGATGGAAAGCGGGAGGTTAAAAATAAACAAGAACATCAGGAAATATGCAATTTTGGCCATTGATTCCTTAAAGTTTATTCCACTTTTCAAGATTACTTGTTTGATTTCTCCCAAATCTCCAGCTTCCCACACTATCATCACATCCCTTAATACCCTTTATACCCATAAATGTATTGAGGTCATCTTGAATACACTTAATGACTGAGAATACACAGCACACTTTGGAAGAGAACTGAAAATATCAGAACACTATAAATGAAGACTTTGCTCCTCATCTCAATTGTAGATAAACAACCTGTTTGATGCAACCTATGATTCCTAGTTCTAATCTCCTTAGTATCATGTTGAGGTGGTGATGTATGATTGTTACTCATCATTCAGCGACCCAGTTTAATGTTCTGGGACACAGGTTCAAACATCATCATTTCTGTGAAGTCTGTTTAGTTTTAAATAACTTATCATGATAAGCTAGGCTAATGATGACCATGGCGTTGTTGATTATCAAAGCAGATTACATATAAAAGCGATGCCCAAGATGGGGAGGGAATGCATATATGCTCAGATGGCTGGAAATGGCAATGTGAGCTATGGAGCCCCAAAGCTCAAAGAGGTGCTACCGCCCAGCAAGAAAACTGAAACAAGAAGCACTGAGAAGGGGGAACAGGCCAGAGAGGAGGAAAAGGAAGCCAGCAGGGTGACATAACAACTGATCCAACCTCGACCTAACCTAGATGAAGTCAACGGAGGAAGAGGAAAAGAAAAAGGTGGGGGAGTGGATACCAGTGAGAAACAACCAGAAAAAGAAAAACACATCAGTCCCCTAAAGCCTAATATAAACATGGAAAGATGCAGTTATGGAATGGATATACCAGCAGCTCCTCTGATGATGAAGATGTGCAGAAGGATGGTCATCAACAGAAAAAAATGCAGAACACGACGGTGGAGAAGGAGGGAAGCAGCCAACTTTCCAACTTGGAAATGCTGGACAACCCAAGGGCCCAAATGAAGCCCAATATCCATTCACTGGGAACTATGCAGTAACCACCACACACAGCGCCGGACAAATGGGAATAGTGATGCTTCGAATCAGGAACTGAGCAACAGTCCCTCTGTTGGATTCAGAATGGGACTTTCCTGGCTTCATTCTCACTCTGACAACACTGGTTCAGGGCAACAATCTGGGGGAGAAATAGGCCAGCTATCTCAGTGCAGAGAGCATCCAACAGTTCGTTCACACCACAGGAAAAGGACATTATGTATTTCTATAAACTCTTAAAATGGGTTTTAAAATTGCCAGGATTAACATGTATAGTTTTAAATCTACCATGCATTATTTTTTAACATTGGCTTACCTGGTCAACATCAAAGCAGACCTCCTCTTTCCATCGGAGTCTGGTACCACATCCCAACAGACGCAGGAAACGGTCGACCATATGAACCAATGGGCCTTCAATTTGGCCACAGCGAAAAAAAAGGCCTGGATATTCTGCTGTGAGGAAGCAACTTCACCATCTCCAAAGATAAGGAGGTGGTGGGCAGGCACCTCCTAATAGCAGACGTCATGTCCAGAAATCCTCCCCTGAGGCTAATTAACATGTAGGCCTCAATGCTAAAGACTGAATGGCTGGCTGCCCTCTTGCTCCTCCCACTGCTGCTGGCAACATTTAGGCAGATCATTCAGACCGGTGACTTCAACTACATCATCGATGCAGATGGACAATCTGGAGGAGCTCGCAGCAACCTGGACTCCACATCTCGAATCTTGATGAAAACAGTGAAAGTCACCAAGCTGCACAATGACTTCAGTACCCACGCAGAGACAGCGCAGTGTAGATACACCTGGTTGCAGCCAGAATGTGTCTATCTGCTCAAGGATAGATGTCCCATTTCTGCCTGGAATGTTCTTGTCAGATCTACAAATGTCCAGCCACTGTTCTTCTTTGGCCACTGCCTCCTGCTGGTTGACTGTCACCTACAGCACCCGTAAGGAGATGTGGGAGCTGAACGTGAAATTATTGACCCTAGAAAACACTGAGGAGCTCAAGAGGGAATTTACAGATTGGAAAACCATGAAGCCCCTCTGTGAGTCTCCAGTGGGCTGATGGGAAACAGTCATGGGAGCATCAAGAGGTACTTGATCCTTAAAGGTGTCAGAAGATGAGAGATAAGTGGGAAAAACTGTCCAAACTTCAGAAAGTCATGCAAAACCTACTTCAGCTGAGGATAATGGGGGTTAATGTCACACAGGATCTTCACAAAGTGAAGAGACTGCAAGCTATGCTCTTCGTCTTAGAGGCTTCCAAGATAATCTTCCACTCCAGGACTTCTGCATGGCTTTCTGGAGTTTGGACAGTTTCCCCCACCTATCTCTCACCTTCTGAACACCTTTAAGGATAAAGAACCTGTTGATGCTCCAATGGCTGTTTCGCATCAGCCCACTGGAGACTAAAAGAGGGGTTTCACAGTTTTCCAAGGTGTGCAGTGAGGAGCAGGATAAGACATGCTCACGTTTGTTCTTCCAGAAGGTGCACAAAGAGACCTCCGTGCAAAGAAGCCTGAAGGAAGAAGATGGCTCAGTACCATCATCTCGTATCTCATCTAACATACTGCGGATCAGCAAATTCTTTTATGCCAATCTGAATGGCATGAAGCCCACTGACTGTGCAATCTCCCAATCATTCCTGTCCTGTATCATGGAGGGCTTAGACAACAGCTCACAGGAAAGGCCAGACCAACTGGTTTCTCTGGATTACCTGACCAAGGCCCTCGAGTCCTTCGAAAATGACAATTTAACAGCCAAGTTGTGTTTGGCTCTGAAGGATTTAATTGGTCAGGACCTGATGGATGGCATGTGTGAGTCCATGAGAAAATGCATCATCAAACTCATCTATAAGTGGAAGGAGGAGAGTGAGGAAATTAGAAATTGGCAATTAGTCTCACTGCTGAACGCCAACTATAAAGTCCTATCTAAGGTCATCACCATGGGGGTCAGGTCTGCTCTGGGATCGGTGATTCACCCTGACTAAACCTGTGTTGTACTGGACAGGACCAGGGGATGTTATTACACCTCTGACAGCCTCACACTCTTCAGATATACAATCACCTTCAAGCACGAGATAGGGCAGATGCCTGCCTCATCAGCCTGGACCAGAAGGCGGCCTTTGACAAGAAATCACACAAGTACATGTGGGTCATGTTGTCCAAGATGGGCTTTGGGGAGGGAATCTGCAATTGGGTCTGACTGCTCCACATCTTGATGGTGCAGTCTCATTCAATGGGTGTGAATAAGAAAGCTTCTTGATCAAATCTGAAGTCAGGCAGGGCTGCCCACTCTCTCCTGCCTTGTTTGTGTATTTTATAGAGCCGCTTTCTCAGTCCATCAGGGAGGATGCAAGCCCGAGAGCGTGACTTTTTCAGGCAGCAGATGCCCACGGGTCAACACCTCCCTTAGCATGGAGGAAAATCAAGGTAACAGCGAAGCCTGTTCTTTGGGAACTGGGCCAACCGATCCTATATCCCCATCACCATCATGACAGATTACCTGAAGGTGCTGGGAATATGGTTTGGAAAGACCAGGGCATATACAATATCTTTGGTGGACCGGAATGTGAAGCAGGAACTGGTCTTTTCAGAGCACTGCTCCCTCTCCATTGCACATAAAAGCCTGGTCATCTGATGTGAGGCACTCTCTCTGTAGTTGTAATGGTGCAGGTCTGGGCCAGTCCCTGAAACTGAGCCAACATGAGGACTTTGTAGTCTGCAATCAGCAGTGTGACTAGTCGCCAATTTCTGATTTCCTCCCTCTCACCCTTCTGCTTATAGATAAGGGTGGGGGTGTGGCTGACACAGTCTTACACCTCCTGCTGGAACATGCCTTTGCAAAGGAGGTCTGGAGAAGATGCAGTAATTTTTGTCAAGGTTCATTTGTTATTATGTATATATTCAAACATATTTTTTATGAAAAAGTACTCTTGAAATAAAAAAGTTGCATCAGTATATCCTGATCACAAAAAGCAGAACAAATCCCTCGTGCACAAGTAACGTCCCATCAAAAGACTCTTAATCATCAGCAAGTAACAGAAAATGTGGCCAACAGTACAACCAAGTGAAATTTACTCAACAATAACATTCTTAACCCTGCTCAGCTTGTCTTCCTCTGACCCACTCAACTCCAAACTCATTGTAGCCTTGGATCTCATGTGCACAAATGAGTTGGAAACAAGAGTGAAACTGAGTCGGCTGCCATTGACATCAACACTTCACTTTACCAAATGTGATATCAAGGAGTGCTTACAAGCCTGTAGTCAAAGGGAACCAAGGCAAGCATTCTCTCCCACTGGTTGGAGTCATCACTAGCACAAAGGAAGATTGATATGGTTGTTGGAGATCAGTCATTATATTTTGAGGAAATGATGATAGGAACTTCTCAGAGTAGATATAATTCATCATGTTTGGAGATGTTATTACACACCTCTGGAGTTGGTGTGGAACTTGAACAAGGTCCCTTGGCCAAGGAGTCACCTAGGCCTGTAATCTTCAACTGCTTCATTGAGGAACTTGCCTCCATCAGAAGGCCAGAAGTACACATGTTCCTGAGTGATTGCTTGATGTTTAGCAAAATTCACAGCACCTCACATACTGAGGTAGCCAGTGTTCATTTGCAGGAAGAACTGGAAAAAATCCAGGCTTGGGTCAATAAGTTATAAGTAATGTTTACACAACACAGGCATTGTCCATCTTCGATAAAAGATAAACTAACCTTCGCTCTTTGACTGTCAGTGGCAGTACTATCATTTGAATTCTTCCCTATGAATATCCTGAGATTGAACCAAACAGGATGGGCTACACCCCAGGGTTATGAAGGAGATAGCTGAGGAGACTGGGGATGGATTGTTGCTGATCTTTCAGGAATCACTGAAATCCAGAAGGGTTCCAGAGGATTGAAAAATGGCTTGTGTAGCACTCCTATTTAGGAAAGATGGGAAGCAGAAGACAGAAAATTATAAGCCAGTTCGCCAGACCTCTGTCATTGTTAAGATCTGAGAATCCATGATTAAAAGTGAGACTGGGAACTACTTGGAAGGGTAAGATAAATACGGCAGAGTTAGCATGGCTTCATCAAAGTCAGTCTACCCCTGCAACCTATTTCTCTTCAAATAATTATCCTATTCCTTACTGAAAGCCACAATTGAATATATCACCACCACATTCTCAGGCAGTGCAGTCAAAATTTAAACAACACAAGTCTTTAAAAACGCAATTTCCCTCAGGTCTTCTCTCATCTCCCTCCAACCACTGCAAATAGGTGTGCTCTTGACAACGATCTGAGTTGGTGAAGCACCCTGCTCAAACTTGCACTTCACCTCTTGGTATCATTCACTGTCCTTTTCTTTGAGACCTTGTGAATCATCAACCCCAAACATTCATCTATCTCCCTATGTTGGAGATTCTCTGTATCACTGACACTTCTCAGTCATGCCTTCATTTCTGTCCTGTTGGAGTCTGTCTGAATCACTGAATTCAAAATTCATCCATCTCCCTCTGTTGGAGATTTTCTGGAACACTCATACTCAGCGACATGGCAGGCTGAAATAAGAGCCGAAGATTTTGGAGTAGGAGGCCATTCAGCCCACTGCATCAGGTCCACCGCTCAGTGAGATCATAGTTGATCTGACAATCCTCAACTCTACCTTCCTGCCTTTTCCTATTACCCTTGATTTCTATCTGTCCATCTCAGTCTTGGATACCCATAATGAAGGAGTCTGAAAAGCCCAATGTGGTCAAAAATTCCATAGATTCACTGCCCTCCAAGGACATGATAAACTGCAGAAGCAGTAATCAATGGACATTCTTAGTAGTATCATAACGAATGGATCAGATCAAGTCTACAATCCTGCCACATCATGTCTTGAATGATGGTGAACAATTAAATAACTAACAGGAGCAAGCTCAATGAATCTTCCTATCCTGAAGGCTGGGACTCGAGCACAGGTGGGGAAAGAAACAAGACATTATTTTTTGTTTATTCCTTCCTGAAATAAGGGCATCAATAGCAAGGACAGCATATGTTGCCCCATGCTTAATTTTCCTTGAATTCAGTGACTTTCTCAACCATTTCAGATGTCATTTAAGGGTCAAAAATTTGGCTGAAACAGAAACAGAAACAGAAATTGCTGGTGTAACTCTGCAAGTTTGGCAGCACCTGTGGGGAGAAAGCAGAGTTAACATTTTGAGCCTAGTGGCACTTCAGCAGAACAAAAGCGTTACTGTGTCTGGAGAGACTTCTTTCTCTGAATAACTTACATGAACCAAATGGCCTTTCACAATGATTGACAAATGTTTCACAGTCATCAAGACTGAGACGGCCTTTCAATTCCATGTTTTTACAATTGAATTTAAACTCAAGCAGCAGGCATTGTGAGATTTGAGCCCCTGTCCCCAGAGCAATAAGTCTTGAGATTGATTCAATGGTTTTTGTTGAGGTTTGTTTCAAGCAGCTCCATGATGCTGGGTGCTATACAGGCTCTTCACTGGGACACACACCAAGACAAACATCAATTGTGCCTGGAGGACCATGAAAGGTGCTCTTTGGTCTTCCTAAAAATTCTTTCTCTTGCAAATAGCTGAATGTTGCCGATTGGCACATTCCCAGTGCAGGAATACATCCTGAGGGTTGCACTAAAATCAAGGTGCAATGGCCAAAAACGACTATTTAAGATGTTTCTGCCAAAATATTACAAGTATTTGTTAAGTTTCATGATATCTTGTAGCCTGAATAGCTTTCATGGTTTGGAATTGCAGTTTTGTTGCAATTGGTTTGAATGTTACTATCCCGAGGACCTCGATCAGATCATCCCCCAACCTTCTAAATTCTAAGGAATGAAGAAGGAAAAATAATTTGTCTAATCTTTTCTCATAACTTAACCCCTGAAGACCCATTATCATCTTGTAAACATGTACTGAACTTCCTCCAGGGCCAAACATCCTTCCTCAAGTGAGGTGTCCAGATCTGCTCATTGTACTCTAAGGGGAGTCTAATCAGGGTTCTGTGTAACATTAGCATTGTGTCTGCTTCGCTGCACTCCAGCCCATTTGACATGAAGGCCAGCATTCCATTGTGCTTCTTGACTATTTTCTGCACTTTCACTTACATCCTGATTACAGTTGCATCAATACTCAAGGCACTTGACACAATCTTTACAACACATGTAATTGACATCCCATCCAGTTCTTTAAACATTGACACAAACTGGCAGCAATGTGTGCCACTTCTGAAAGTCTTCAAGGGTAGGGGTAATGGGACAAAACTGTCGATCTTCATTGTGAACCACTGCATTCACTGCCATTGCACCAAAACCGCATTGTGACCATTCATCTTTCAAACCCCATATCGCTAATGTCAATGCAGTCAGATTCTTCACCAGGAACATTGAGGTGATTGGAAACAGCACTGAGGTCAATGACCTGTTTCGGATTTGGAGCAGCAGCCAACAAGTCAAGGATACCAAGAGAATGAATGCTACAGGATCCATTGTACACCTTCCCTACAACTGAACGACTGTGAGAGATCAGGGCTTTCAGGTCTATTATAAACGATTACAAAATTACGAACACAAAGTTGGTGTTGCACAAATAAATTTGGAGACTTGCTGGTCAGCAATAAAGCAAAAGGAGGCTGCGATGCCATGGTAGTGTCACTGGATTAGATTCCCTACAGTGTGGAAACAGGCCCTTCAGCCCATCAAGTCCACACTGCCCTTTGCAGCATCCCACCCAAACCCATCCCCCTATAACCCACATACCCCTGAACACTACGGGCAATTTAGCATGGCCAATCCACCTCGCCCGCACATCCTTGGACTGTGGGAGGAAACCAGAGCACCCGGAGGAAACCGACGCAGACATGGGGAGAATGTGCAAACTCCGCACAGACAGTTGCCCGAGGGTGGAATTGAACCCGGGTCCCTGGCGCTGTGAGGCTGCAGTGCCAACCACTGAGCCACCCTGCCGCCCATTCGTATTTGAGAATCCCAGACTAACGCCCTGGATCACAAATAGAAAATACTGAAGAAGCTCAGCAGGTCTAGCAGCATCTGGGGAAACATAAACAAAGTTAATATTTCAAGTCCAATGTGATTTTTTTTCTCATTTGTTTCCTAATGCATTCAACTGTTCACCTCAAGAGTTTGGCTGTCCCATTAAACACTTGTAAATAAACTCTAGACAATGCTGCAGTATGCACAGAACAAGTAGAGAATGAACCTATAACCATGTGGACACACACAACATAGAAACACAGAACAAATGTTCAACTATTCATTATTTGTCCACTTTGGAGACCAAGATCTGAAACGTTACAAATAAATTATGAACTTCAAAAACTCCAGATTCTCACAACGGCCACTAACTTCACCTGCTGCATTGATGTGTGTTGGACAATCCAGTGGGATCAATGTTAAACTGGATACCAATCCCAGGTTCCTGATAGAAATTAGGAAGAGATGCCAAGCGGCGCAATGTCCTCAGCCAGATGCCCCGCGGACGGAGCCCCAAATGTATTCTCCTGGTCTTTCCCTCAGCTTCTTCGGGATTTTTACTGTTATCTTTGAGTGGGAGTGAGGTTGGAAATCCCTCCAAATGTCCGCTCAGTCTGCCCCCTTCCCTTAATCATTCCACTCTTTAGCCCCCGTATGTCCCTGTGCGATCTGGGTGAGTATCCTCCCCCTGAGGCCGCCCCCAACAGACTGACTGCAGGAGACTGAAGGAGCGTCACCCGCCGCCCGCGCGACCTCAGCCTTTTCAAACCGCCAACGGCCGGAGCGCGAGCGGAAAAGCGATGCTCTGATTGGCGGGTCCGGTTCCCGCGGCTGTTCCAGGTGTGATTTAAATTTACATCACACCGGCCGGAGCGCGAGGAGGCAGAGAGAGCGGGAAAAGCCGTGATTGGCGGAGCTCGGAGGAGCAGGTGGGGTGGAGCCGGGTATTTAAATCCGCCCCGCCCTGAGGAGGAGGAGCATTGAGACGGTCGGGATCAAAGAAAAGAGGGAAAAAGAGCAAGAAGGAGGAATGTGGGAGAACCAGAGGAAGCAAAATGTAAACGTTTCACTCATGCAGTCAACTCAACGACCCCCAGACACTTTCACCCTGTCTGGCTCAGTTGAGTTCAGTTTAAAACCCTCTATTCGTTTGTGGGAGGAGAAAGAAGAAGCACCCACAGTTTTTTTAGAAACAAAGCCTGGCGTCAGTAAAATCCACGGCTGTCGTGTCAGGACAGAACCGGGCCCTCCTCTCCCAGGCCTGCCCCATATGTGGCTCCAGTCCCCATGCGGAATTGTAAGGGCTCACCGCGGAGTGACCCCTGGGCAATCTAGAGGCCACAGATTTAAGGCAATTACCAAAGAACTAACGGTGACTCGAGGAGTGTGTTTGAACCCAGCGCCTGGTTCGGATCTGGAACACACTCCCTGACTTGTTGGACAGAAGGGCCTGTTTCCACGCTGCAAAGATTCTTTGACTAACTAACTGACCCCTGAGAAATTGCCGGTGAGATGGGTTTTCAAAGCTCTGCAGTCCATGTGATGTACATACCAATGGAGAGAGAGTCCAAAGTTTGAATCAAGCAACAGATGATACAAAGACAGGTGGAGGGACAGGTAGCATTGAGGAGGTGGCGAGGCTGCAGAAGGACTTGTATATAGGTTTGGGGAGTGGGCAAAGAAGTGGCAGATGGAGTACAACATGAGATAGTGGGAGGTTATGAACTTTGGTAAGAAGAACAAAAGCATGGCCTATTTTGTAAATGGGGAGAAAATTCAGAAGTCTGAAGTTCAAAGAGACTTGGATGTTCTAGTTTAGGATTCTCTCAAGGTAAACTTGCAGGTTGAGTCAGTAGTCAGGAGGTAAATGCAGTGTTGGCATTTATTTTGAGAGGGCATGAATATAAAGCCAGGGATGTACTACTGAGGCGATTATAAGGATCTGGTCAGGCCACATTTGAAGTATTGTGTGCAGTTTTGGGCCCCATATCTCAGGAAGGATGTACAGGCCCTGGAGCGGTTTCAGAGGAGGTTCATGAGAATGGTCCCAGGAATGGAAAGCTTCACATGTGAGGAACTTTTGAGGACTCTGGGACTATACTCATCGGAGGTTAGAAGGACAAGGGGGATCCAATTGAAACTTGCAAAATAATGAATGGCCTGGACAGAATGGATGTTGGGAAGATGCTTCCATTGACAGGAGATTCTAGGACCTGAGGGCACAGCCTTAGAGTAAAGGAAAGACCTTTTAGAATGGAGATAAGGAGAAACCTCTTCACCAGAGAGTGGTGAATCAATGGAATTCATTGCCACAGAAAGCTGTGGAGGGCAGGATATTGAGTACACTTAAGACTGAGATAGATGGATTCTTGATTATCAAGGGGATCAAGAGTTACGGGGAGAATGCAGGAGAATGAAGTTGAGGAACTTATCAGCCAATATTGAATGGTGGAGCAGGCTCGATGGGCTGAAAGGCGTAATTTATGCTCCTATGTCTTATGGTATTGTGGTCTTGAAGAGAATCTGCTGCTGTCGGAGATGCTGAATCTCCATTATTTACCCCCTTAACTGTGCAGCTGACAGGCAATCTTAGAATCAGGAATGAAAGGGTTGTAAAACTGTGGCACTGATACAGGTGAAGTATGTTCCCTCAGGGCATTTCAAAGGAAGGGAGATGGTTCTGGATTGTCAAAATAATTATTCCTTGATTACTAATCAATTAAATCAGACTTTCAGATATTCTGTGTGTTATTTACAAAAGAAGTAGTGTTTCTTCATTCTTTAAATTAATGATGTAAATGAATAAAGATACTGAGAGAGACTAGAGCAAGTCAGTCACTGATGCAGGATGATGATATAATTTGTCTTCCAGAGGTGCCAATGAAGGGAAAACATCAGTTGGAGAGATGTGCGAAGGATACAAGTTGGTCCCATTACGGAGCGAGATTGAGCAGTTAGGTCTACACTCTCCCGAGTTTAGAAGAATGAGAGGAGATCTACATAGATATATATTTATAAACAACATAGATGAGAATGTGGTGAAAATGAAGGTCTTAGGTTATCAGAGGATATAAGGGAAAGTTGCCACAGTGTTCTCAGACCATAAGGCTGCTCTCTCATGAGAAAGAGATGATTGATGGTGCTTTAGCCTGAAGTCACTCTGGCTCAGGTAAAGGGAGAGATTGAGACGCAAAGTCTACAAATGGATTGTCAGATGGACAGATCAGTGACAGATGGAATTTAACTCTGATGAAACTGAGGTGATGCACATCGTAAGAAGTTACAAGACAAGGAAGTACTCAATGGAACGCAGGACATTAGGAAGCTCAGAGAAAGAAAGGGATCTTGGGGTGCTTGTCCATGAATTTCTGAAAGTGGCAGGGATTTCTTTTGTTCAGAAAGCAGACAAGATATTGCCTTTATCAGTCAAGGTGTAGATTTCAGAGTCGGCAAGTTATTTTGGAACTGCACAAAACTTTGGTTCGGTCACAGCGGGAGTACTATGAGCAGTTCTGGTCACCATGCTATGAAAAGGATGTGATTGCACTGGAGATTCACCCGGATTTTGCCTGGGATGGATCTCGGAAAAGATTTTGGATAAGCTTGGGTTGTTTTCTTTGGATCAGAGCAGATATGAGGAGGACAACTGTTGGCAGTGGAGAAGATTATGGGGGCATGGGCAGGGTGAATAGAAACCAGGTGTTCAAAGGTCACTAACCTGGGGTCACAGTCTTCTGCTGGAAGGCATGAGGTTTAGAGGATATTTGAGAAAAATGTTTTACATCCAGAGACTTGTGGGCATCCGGAATGAACTGCCAGGGTGGGTGGTTGTGCTGGGTAATGTCATAACCTTTAAAGATGACTTGGATGAGCACTTGAAATGTCATGATGTCCAAAGCTGTGGGCCTGGTGCTGGAAATTGGGACTCGTACAGATTTATCGCAGTTTTGACAGTGCAGACCTGATGGGCAAAGGGAGGGCCTCTTCTGAACTGCATAATTCCATTCGATGAGTTAAAATGGGAATGAGGAGGAATAGCTTCTCTCAAAGGGTGATGAATCTCTGGAATTCACGACCACTGTGAGCAGTGGATGCTGGAACGCTGCCTATATTGAAGGACACAAGCAGATATTTAATAAGTAATGTGTTAAAGGGTTCTTGAGAGTGGGTAGGAAGATGGAGTTGAGGTCCAGGTGAGATCAGCGGTGACTATATGTCAAATCCCTTAGCCTTTGCAATTTCTAGTGCCTTCAATAACTTGTACACTATTTCACATACGCCGTGTCTTTGCTAGCATAATATTGAGGGATCTTCACTCGATATAAACCATGCTATAACTACTCTGACAGGTTTGGATGGGAAGAGTATAGAGAAAGCTTTACACATTATCTAACCCCATGCTTGTCTGTATCTTGGGAGTGTTTGATAGAGACAATGTACATGGAGCAACATGCTGTATCTAACATCACGCTTTACCTATCCACGGGGTGTTTAATGGAAACAGTGAAGAAGGGGTTTAATTCTGGAACTAATAGAATCCTGGTAATAAAATCAAACCTGTAGAGAGCCTGATCAGAACAACTTATCATCAGGCAGCATCTCCAGAGCGAGAAACAGACATGACAATAAAATCATTCATTTTGAATCCAGTTCATGCTGCAACTGTGCAAAACGCTAGCGCACCTCATTTGGAATATTGCGTGCAGTTCTGGTCACCCCATTACAGGAAGCATGCGGAAGCGGTGGAAAAGGTACAGGGGAGATTTACCAGGATGTTGCCTGGTCTGGAGCGCAGGCCTGATGAAGAAAGGCTGAGGGATTTGGATGTGTTCTCATTGAAGAGAAGGAGGCTAAGAGGGGATTTAATAGAGACATACAAGATAATGAGAGGATTAGACAGGGTGGACAGTGAGAGTCTTTTTCCGAGGATGATGACTTCAGCTTGTACAAGGGGGCATAGCTACAAATTGAGGGGTGATAGATTTAAGACCGATGTCAGAGGCAGGTTCTTTACTCAGAGAGTGGTAAAGGTGTGGTACGCCCTGCCTGCCAATGTAGTTAACTCAGCCACATTAAGGGCATTTAAACAGTCCTTGGGTAAGCATATGGATGATGATGGGATAATGTAAGGGGAGGGGCTTAGATGAGCTCACAGGTCGGTGCAACATTGAGGGCCGAAGGGCCTGTTCTGTACTGTATTGTTCTATGTTCTAGTAGCCCTGTCCTGGAAATGTTTGTGAAGGCAGCTTTATCCCATTTCTGACTCCCTGCTGTACCTGTCCTGGAAAAGTTCAGTCGGCACAGTGTTGAGGGAGATTTACTCTGAATCTTGTCAGAGAAGTAAAGCTGAAGAGGACCACTCCTTCATGAGAGAGAGAGAGAGAGAGAGAGAGACAGCTGATGGTTGTATAACATGAGGGTCGCCACACATAAAGCAAGGAGCAAGGTAGTGAAGGTGGAACCATCACAGTGAGCTCAGTTATAAAGTCATACAGCATGGAAACAGATCCTTGCATCAAACCAGTACATGCTGACCAAAATCCCAAAATAAACTCGTCCCACTTGCCTCCTGCTGGCGTATATCCCTCCCAACCTTTCCCATTCATGAATCTGTCCAAATGTCTTTTCAAGCCATAATTGTACCTGGATCAACCACTTTCTCAGGAAGTTCACTGAGCTGCAGTGAAAGAGGTCTCAGCCTTCCTTATAACTCAAAACTTCCAAACCCAGCAACACCCTGTTAAATCTTTTCTGAATCCTCTCCAGCTTGATGATGTCTTTCCTATAATTGGGCAACTGGAACAGGACTCAGTATTCCAGAAGATTACTGACTTAGTTAGTGGGGGATTTGAATTCACACTGTGATCATTATGCTCCATCGCAGATAAGATGACGAGGAGATTGAGCCAACTGACGATATGTAATCCCACGCTGTACCTATTCTGGGAGTGTTTGATGTGGACAATACAGAGAGAGCTTTACTTTCATTTCGAAAGAGTAGGAAGAGTGTTCTACTCTGAATATCACCGCATGTCTGTTGTACCTGACCTCAGAGTGTTTGATTTCACTGTTTAAAAGGAGTTTTTGTCGAGACCCAACAGATACTGTGCATACTTCTGCAGAATTATCGGGATAATGTGATACTCTGGAATTGTCACTAACACATTCAGTAACTTTTATTGACATTCAAATGAAGTCACACAATCATGATCTGAGAACCACGGGCAATGATGACTCTGTTCTTGAAGAATGGAGGTGTTTCTCTTCCTTGAATGTTGCTTGTGGTTCCTCTGGCAAAGTTTGGACATTTTATTATCTTAACTTCGTGCATTTGTTGTTGCAATGAACAGAATAAGCAAATTTGTATTCCAACAGTTCAACAGCTATCTCATATCCTCCGATGTTATGTCTCATCTTTCACAACTGCCAGCACATTGAGCCTGAATCCTTTGATCAGATCACAGTCAGCCTGCTGTACTGTTCCCTAATGATTAACTCACCAAAGGAAGGGGGAGTTGTCTTTGGAGATGGGGAGAAGCACAGATTGATGCTATGAAGAGAGGTTGAATAGATGAGGATTATTTTTATTAGAAAGACGGAGATTGAGGGGGGACCTGATTGAGGTCTACAAAATCATGAGGGGTATAGACAGGGTGGATAGCAAGAAGCTTTTTCCCAGAGTGGGGGACTCAATTACTAGGGGTCATGAGTTCAAAGTGAGAGGAGGAAAGTTTAAGGGAGATATGCGTGGAAAGTTCTTTACACAGAGGGTGGTGGGTGCTTGGAACGCATTGCCAGCGGAGGTGGTAGACGCAGACACGTTAGCGTCTTTTAAGATGTTTCTGGACAGGTACATGGATGGGCAGGGAGCAAATGGACACAGACCCTTAGAAAATAGATGACAGGTTAGACAGAGGATCTTGATCGGCCCAGGCTTGGAGGGCCGAAGGGCCTGTTCCTGTGATGTCGGTTTCTTTGTTTCTTTGATCAGAACAACACTAGCGTTGAATTTATAACAAGTGTTTTCATCAGCCATGTGCGAAATGTCTCAAGTATAGAATATTAAATCAGTCTAAGGTAGTTAAGGCATTTGCTGAAGTACTTCATAACTGTTGGTTCGCTAAAGTTAAAGGTCTCAGGATTGAAAGTAAGTGACTGACCTGTTTAGGAACATGGCTGACCAGTACGAGTCAGAGGAGGAATAATCAGCAAAGAGTTTTGTTGATAGACTGTGACGAGTGCTGTCCACAAGGATCTGTTGAGGCACCTCAATTACTCATAAATTCATTGACACCTTGCTGAACAGAAGTCCATGTATCCAAATTTGACATGATACTGTGAAGTTATTATTACAAGCTGTGTAAAGGGTAATAAACGGAGGATAAAATTAAGTGCTATCGATCAAGTAAATGGACAATACAAATGAGCACATATATTTTCACATGAACCAATCTGTGTGGTCATTCATTCTGGACCTTAAAGAATATGACAGGCTACTTTTACGAGAGACCAGCTGAAACAGCGACTTGAGGCCCGTGTATGTAGATCATGGAAATGACATATTCAGGCCCAGAAAATTGTTTAAAGTGGGACTGAAATGCTGGCTTTCATATCCGGACCACCAGAGTAGAAGATCAGAGATATCATATGTCAACTACAATCAAGGTTTTGGATACTACACCTTTAGTGCCTGCGAACCAGTCTGAATACCAGATCTTAGGAGAATGTATTGGCCTTGGTTGAGCGCAGTGTGGATTTGTGAGAACTGTTCCCAGGCACAAGTGCTCAGAAAAGGAGCAGCATTTCTGAGGAAGTGTCGAGACCCGAAACATCAGCTTTCCTGCTCCTTTGATGCTGCTCGGCCTGCTGTGTTCATCCAGCTCTACACCTTGTTGTCTCAGATTCTCCAGCATCGGCAGCTCCTGCTGTCTCTGCAACAAGAGATTGAACAAACTGGGCTCGGATTCCTCGAATTTCAAAGGTGCCCACTGGGTGGCAGTGTAACAACACCGGTGGGGGGCTGGTGATCAATGCACAGCACAGGAGGAGCCCACTGGGTTAGAATGGCCCGGGCAAGCAAATGAGAGCTCTGTCTGAGGCTGAAGCAGTGTCTTTGCAACCCTGGTATAACGTTTGACCCCAAGGTGAACTATCAAACACACAAACTGGCAGGCGGTGACCAGTAGGGTACCAGAAGGTTCGGTGCTGGGACCGCAGTTGTTTACAATATACATTAATGATATAGACGAAGGCATTAAGAGTAATATTAGCAAATTTGCTGATGACACAAAGCTGGGTGGCAGTGTGAAATGTGAGGAGGATGTTATGAGAATACAGGGTGATTTGGACAGGCTAGGTGAGTGGACGGATGCATGGCAGATGCAGTTTAATGGGGATAAATATGTGGTTATCCACTTTGGTGGCAAGAACAGGAAGGCAGATTACTATCTCAATGGAGTCAAGTTAGGTAAAGGGGAAGTACAACGAGATCTAGGTGTTCTTGGACCTCAGTCAATGAAAGCAAGCATGCAGGTACAGCAGGCAGTGAAGAAAGCTAATGGCATGCTGGCCTTCAGAACAAGAGGAATTGAGTATAGGAGCAAAGAGGTCCTTCTGCAGCTGTACAGGGCCCTGGTGAGACTGCACCTGGAGTATTGTGTGCAGTTTTGGTCTCCACATTTGAGGAAGGACATTCTTGCTATTGAGGGAGTGCAGGGTAGGTTCAGAAGGTCAATTCCCGGAATGGTGGGACTATCGTATGTCAACAGATTGGAGCGACTGGGCTTGTATACACTTGAGTTTCGAAGGATGAGAGGGGATCTGATTGAGACGTATAAGATTATTAAGCGATTTGACAATCTGGAGGCAGGGAGCATGTTTCTGCTGATGGGTGAGTCCAGAACCAGAGGACACAGTATAAAAATAAGGGGTAGGCCATTTCGAACAGAGTTGAGGAAAAACTTCTTCACCCAGAGAGTGGTGGATACATGGAATGCTCTGCCCCAGAAGCCAGTGGAGGCCAACTCTCTGGATACTTTCAAGAAAGAGATGGAGAGAGCTCTTAAAGATAGTGGAATCAAGGGTTATGGGGATAAGGCAGGAACAGGATACTGGTTGTGGATGATCAGCCACGATCATAATGAATGGTGGTGCTGGCACAAAGGGCCGAATGATCTACTCCAGCACCTATTGTCTACTGTAAACTGAACCATCACTATTTCTACCTGATGCTGCCCTTTCTCAGCTCATCTGCAGCTGAATCCTTCATTCGTGAATTTATAATCTCTTGTCGTGACGATTCAAATGCGCCCTCACCCAGCTTACACCTTCCATAAAGTTCATTACCCTGGCCGTGACAGTTTTTTGAGATATTAACAGGAGAAACAGAGTAAATTGGAAGAAACTGGTTCCACCGGTTGGGAAACCTTGGACTGGAGTGTACAGTCTAAACGTTTCAGGAGTGTAAGCGGGAACGTTTTCTTCATGCAAAGGATCACTGAAATTTGAGACTCTCTTCCATGTGCAGCAGTTGGTGCTGAGATTGAATATTTTTTGTAATTTAACATGTTAAGGGACATGGGCAGAGGCAGGTATATAATGCTTATTCACAGAATGGACATGTTTCAATGTGGGAGGACAGTATGAGGTGGGAATTTTCACCTGAGTCTGCACTTGCTCACAGATTGTTAAATCTCTCACCTTGACCAGTACGAGTGGATTAACTGAAATGTTGCCTGTTTCTCACTGCTCACAATCTAACTGTCCTGCTGAGTTTTTCCAGCATTTTCTGCTTTCACTCTTGACAGTTATTTCATTGTGACAATAGCCCTCAATCAGTGGGTGGGGGGCAGTGTATCGATCCCAGACTGTCTTGGTGGTGAATGTCCAGCACACGGGGAGCTCACTGGGCCAAGGTCGCTTGGGTGTCAAAGTGAGCATTTTGTCTGAGGTTGAATCAGTCTGTTCATAAATAGGATGTTGACCCCAGGGTGAAGTTTCAAACACACAATCCACACCATCACTAAGACCATCTCACTTCTGTATGAGGAACACGATCTGAAGCTGCCCCATCAGCTCATCTGCTGCTGGACTTGTGATTCATGTAATATTTGAGTGTTGGAGTGCACTCTCAGCTAACTTCCTACCTTATGCACTCCATAAAGCTCACCGAACTGAACATGACACTGCAGTGCAGGGTGCCTTGAGGAGCAAGATAAGAATGCTAGGACCAGTAATAATAAGGGGGAATGGATACTGTTCTCTGCAGCTGTGACTGGAAGTTCCCAATGTTGTGTTACTTGGCGCATGTCATGGTGAAAAACATCTGAAGAAGATGTTGTAATGGGTGGAGGAGAATCTGAATGTCATGGTCCATTTTGGAATCATATTCATTGCACACATCTGGAATGATGTTCTGCTCAGAATATTTCAGCTGCCAAGATGTTTGTTTCGGAACATTTTGGAGCGAAATTAAAAGCAGAATCTCCAAGGTGGTAATCCATGGATTACTACCTGAGCTGTGGAAGAACGGTTATAGGGAATAAATATGGTCAAGGAGTTAAACATGTGGTTGAAAGATTGGGGTCAGCCAAATGGGTTTCAGTTGCTGGCCGGCTGGCTTCAGTCCAGGGATAGAAGGGAACTGTTTGAGAGGGAACGTGCTTCACCAGACAAGTGCTGGGACCAGTGTCCTGGCAAATGGAATAAGTGGGGCTGTATAGAGGGCTTTATACTTATGGGGGTGGGTGGGTGCAGTTTGTGGAAGCAGAAATATTGACATCCAAAGCAAAAGGATATGGCAGCGTCACAGCGCAGCTATTTGGATAGCGACACCCAGAGTAATAGTCACAGGAAAAGCAAAATTTGCAAATGTAGGAGAAAGAACAGCAATTATGGCCAAGGAGGGTGAAAAGAGTTAAAAGACAATATTGATGGCTCATTATTTGAATATGCATGGCATTCAGAATAAAGTAGATGAATTAACGTTATCAATATGGGTTTATGGGTCTCAACATGTCGCGTTCTGGACACATGGCTACAAGGAAATTAAAGCTGGGAATTGAGCGTTCAGGACCATGTGACTTTTCAAAAGGATCGAAGGGAAGGAAAGAGTGGAGGGGTAGCATTGTCATATCAGGATGGAATCCATATGACAGGAAGAAATGATCTCAGATTAGAAGATGGAGAATCCATATGGGTTGAGACAAGTAATAAAATGGGGAAGATGATGCTGGTAGGAGTAGCTACAGGCCCCCTGACAGTGGTTATTTGCCAGGATAGAGAATAAATCAGGAAATGATGAGGGCATGTAATACTGGCTGTACATTAGTCATGGGCAACTTTAAACTTCATGGTGATTGGATAGTCAGATTAGCACAAGTACCTGCAAGGAAGAACTCATGCAGTGTATTCGGGACAGTTTTCAAGAACAATATTTTGTGGCTCCAATGAAGGATTAGGCTATTTTGGACGTGGTAATGTGTAATGAGGCAAGTTTAATGAATGATATCTGATTAAAAGATTCCCGAGGGAACAGTGACCATAACATGGTAGAATTCAACTTGAGTGGGAGAAACTTAGTTTGGAAATAATTGTGCTGAACTGAAATAACAGTAATTACCAAGGAATGGGGGTGGAGCTAGTTGAAGAGGAATGGGAAAGGTGTGTAGCAGCAAAGATGGTTGCGGAACAATGTCAAACATTTAAAAAAGCACTTCATTGGCTCATGGCAAATGTACATCTCAGTGAGAAAGAAAGGTTCTAGGAATGTGATAAGCCAAGCATGGTTAACCAGGGAAGTTCAAGATCGCATAAAATTGAAAGAAAAAAGCACAGAATATGGTCAAGCTGGAAGATTGGGATAATCATAAAACTCAATGTCCAAACAAGAAAGAGGGAGGAGAGAAATTTTAAGGGTCAGCTGACAGATCAAAATGGACATCCTTTGAGTGTAGGAGTATAAGAGTTGGAACATTATACAGAGGTTTTACAGGGCTTTGGTGAGGCCTCTTCCAGAATACCGTGTGCAGTTCTGGATGGCCAGTTACAGGAAGGATATTACCAAGGTGAAGGTGGTTCAGAAGAGATTTACGAGGATGTTGCCGGTATGGAAGGTCTGAGTCAGAAAGAAAGTCTGGATAGGCTGGGACTTGTTTCACTGGAGCGTACGAGGTTGAGAAGTGATCTGACAGAAGTTTAGAAAGCAATGAGAGATACAAAGCGGATGGGAGTTGTCTTTGCCCGAAGATGGGGAACTTGAAGATGAGGGGACACATTTTTAAGTTGAGAGGAGACAGCTTGAAAAAAAGACATAGCAGGCAAATGTTTATCGCAAAGGGTTGTTTGTGTGTGGAATGAACTTCCTGAGAAAGTGGTGGATGTGATACAAATACAGCATTTGAAATACGTTTGGATGGATACAAATATAGGAAATTTTTGGAGGGATGTGGACCAGAAGCAGGCAGGTGGGACTAGTTTAGTTTGGGATTATGTTCTGCATGGACTGGTTGGACCAAAGGGTCTGTTTCCGTGCTGTATGACTCTATAATTCGAACAAGGGCTTCTTTAATTATCTAAGAAGGAACAGAGAGGCCCCTTAGAGACTGAGGCTGGGGAAATGTGAATGGGGAACCAGGAAATGGCAGATCAGTTGAATAAATACTTTGCATCAGTCTTCAATGTAGAAGATACCAAGAACATTCCAACAATACAGAATAATCAAGGGACAAAAGGAATAGAGGGAATAAATATGACAACTATCGATGAGAAAAACTGCTTGGGAAAATGATGGGACAAGAATGTTAAAAGAAGGAACAAGAGAAATATTGGATGTGCTGGTAGGAATCTTCCAAGAATTCCTAGTTTCTGGAAAAATCCCACAGGTTAGTAAAACTGCTAATGTGACATCTTTATTCGCAAAGAAAGAAGGTAACAAACAGGTAATGATAGGCCAATCAGGGAAAATGTTAGAGTCTATGATAAGAGATGTAACAGCAGAGTATTCGGAAATATATGATCAAGCAGAGAGAGCATGATTTCACAAAGGGAAAATTATTAACTTCTTAACGTATTTGATCGGATTCTGTGAGGAGGTAACAAGCAGAATAGATAACGAGAAGCATTAGAGTGCCACGGGGTTCAGTAATGGGGACACAATTGTTGACAATATATATTAATAATTTGAATGAAGAAAGCTAGTGTCCTGAAAGAACAAAGAGAACAAAGAAAATTACAGCACAGGAACAGGCCCTTTGGCCCTCCAAGCCTGTGCCAATCCACATCCTCTATTTATCCTGTTGCCAATTTTCCAAGGATCTGTATCCCTCTGCTCCCTGCCCATTCACATATCTGTCTAGATACATCTTAAATGATGCTATCGTACCCGCCTCTACCACCTCTGCTGGCAAAGTGTTCCAGGCACCCACCAGCCTCTGCGTAAAGAACTTTCCACGCATATCTCTGTTAAACCTTTCCCCTCTCACCTTGAAATCGTGGCCCCTTGTAATTGTGTCCCCTGCCATGAGGAAAAAGCTTCTTGCTGTCCACCTGTCTTTACCTCTCTCGATTTTGTAGACCTCAATCAAATCCCCCCTCAACCTCCATCTTTCTAATGTAAATAATCCTAATCTACTCAACCTCTCTTCATAGCTAGCACCGTCCATACCAGGCAACATCCTGGTGAACCTCCTCTGCACCCTCTCCAAAGCATCCACATCCTTTTTTGGTAGCGTGGCGACCAGAACTGTACACAGTACTCCAGATGTGGCCGAACCAAAGTCCTCTACAACTGTAACATGACCTGCCAACTCTTGCACTCAATACCCCGTCTGATGAATGAAAGCATGCCATTTGCCTTCTTGACCACTCGATTGACCTGCGTTGCCACTTTCAGGGTACAATGGACCTGAACACCCAGATCTCTCACCCAGAAAAGTCGAGTGGTTGATGTTCAAGAATGGAGTCAACACTGAGCAGTCTGAGCTCAACACAAATCGTTTGTTCATTTCATGTGGGGAGCAGTTAGAAGACTGTCCACTAAATTACAAATAGTCATAGTTTTAATACATAAAATACAGTTACGTGCCCCATTCTGGGCAGACAATCTACCTCTCACTAATCTTCCTACGTGTGACATATTCTAACTGCGAACATAATGTTTAAACCTGGCTCCCCAGAGTCTGAACCACCTTAAATAAAATACAGTTTTGCTACAGTTAAGCGGGATAATTTTACTTGAAGGTAAATATGTATTTCTTGAGAGAATGAAAAAGTTAACGTATTTTCCTCAGAGTATTAGATTACGATCTAAATGCCTAACTTTCTGATTAGAATGTAATATCCTGTTGGATCAGAAGGTGCAGACCTGACCCCCGACCTCAGGAATTAGACCTGGGTTTTACCCCAGTCACGTATCCTGAATCTTCGCTGAGTGTCTGTGACTGGTACCAACTGGTTGTAAGTTATCTCTTGAAACTGTGTGCAGGTTGAAATTCCTGCATAGAGGCTGGTATTCTGTCAGCAAGTCACCATTTATTGTGCTCAGTACAGAGTCAGTTCCCTGAATTGAGGGGATTCCAAATTCCCTGTGTATGTTTTTATTTAATAACACACCCCATTTAATATGATTAATATGATCAAGCATGGACTGGTATTCCTGATACAGATCCATGAATGAGGTAACTTGCGAACAAATGTTTCACTCAATTGTACATGTACATAACTGCGCAGCAAATTGGACGGCAGTGTGAAGGCAGTTCATGAGTTATTTCCCTTAACACATTGACTGAATATGTGGCCGCACAAATAAAACTATGATGCGTGGATATCAACAGGCCTGCACAACAGCAAATTCAGAGGGAACATAATGTCGGTGAGATACAGAGTATCTACCTGCCTGTCTGAAATAACTGCACAGAGGCCAGGTCCTATCTCCAGGTTTACTGGTGCACAGTCGCCAGCTCGGAGTCAGTCCACAACTGAGGAAACTCTAATCTACTCGTCATATATATGTTTTTGGCAGGAAAATACACCAGGTGTGCAAATAACTTCAGTAACATACCACCACCAGGCAAAATACCCATGTGACAAAAGAATCAGTGTCAAGCAGAGCCCCTGCAGGGGGAATGCCTATGTGGGGGGATAAAAGTGAGGAGGAGGGTCGAGATAAAACCAAAAGAGAGCTTGTGGGGAAATAAAGCACTCCACACGCATCTCTCCCAAAAGATATCAAGAGCGCTGTTGCACACTGTGTGCTCTTTCTCCATGGACATCCGGGAGGCCACAATGACCCCCTCCACGGCCTGCTGCCGGGAGCTACTAATGGCCAGCTTGGCCAGGCCCAGGAGCAGACCCACCAGGAAATGGTCTGGCCTGCCCGCACACCGCACCCCCACCGCCCAGCACTGTACCAGGTCCCCAAAGATCAGGATTGTGGGGCTGAAGAGCAGCCAAAACACAAAATGAGGTCTTTGAGACAACTGAAAAGGGAATGCAAGTGCCCACACCCAATGTATACATGGTCCACAGTCTCCACAGTGCTGCAAAACAGACAGTTGGACTGGGAGATCCCCTGTTTCTCTTGGTGAGTCAGGGTTTCGTAATTGGCCCACATCAACAACCCCAATGAAGGACCTTGTCGGCAACAAGTTCTGCCTGGTTCCAGTAACCACACAGGTCCCACTGAACTGTGTGCAGGTGCCACATTCTCTTTGGGAGCCCCATGTACCCCATTATTCCTAGCCTTCAGTTATGTCTTGCACCAGGGCACAAACGTGCAGTCTCCCTTCCCTTTATTCTTCAGCTGAAGACAAGCCTCTGCAGTTTCTCAAAGCAGGGAGTGGTAATTCTTTGTGTCTTCCATTTTGTGCTTCTGGACATCTTCTAATGTGTGTGTGCACGCTGTCATTAATATTCCACACTGTGGGGTATTCTGCTTCAACGCCTTATATCCTCGCAATCCTTTATTATGCCTTGGCTGTTTTTGTCACTTGCTGCAACTGCGTTTCCGTAGTGTTCCATCAATCATTGTACAGTCCCACACTGTAACTGTATTTCTCTACAGGACCCTCACTTTTGGACAGTGATTCTATAGACTTCCTTCATTCTATGTACAATCCCACACTAATAGATTCCCTCCAGAATATTCTTTTCATAAGCTAAGAGCTTTAACTTTGGACGATAACATTTTCTGTACATTAATCCAATTTCCTGTCCATACCTTCCTTGGGCATGCTTCAGAGAAAAGTCCGAATGTTCATTGCGGGCTGGGGTAAGTTCTAACATGGGGCTGAAACAGTAATGTCGCAATTAGTTTCAGTTCTGCCAGTCTGTCACCTTTCAGTAAATCTATACCTGTCTGTTGGAGCAAAGAATAGAATCAGAATTATATTTCCATATCAGTATCAATGTACTTATTCCGTTTAGTAACTAAGTCCCTCTGGGAGGCCCCCCTGCTCAGATTAAACCTGACTGTGATCTCTGAGAGGAAGTGGAAGGAGAAGGAACTAATCTTGATGTTATCACTGAGTTTCGAACATCTGTCAAACATTGATCATAAACAATCATTGTGCTTCTGGAGAGCCAGAGCAGTTCCTTGAGAGATTCGTGAAGGTTTCAATCTGTCTCCAGTTTTAAAAATACAAATCACATCAGCTTTTTGCTCATTCTCCGACATTATTCCTTTTCCATGAATTTATAAACATATATCTGATATTCTACATTTGAATCACTTCTGTAACTCGTTGAACAGCGAGCACACCCAGGGAAGGAATAGTGCAGGGCAATGCAGAATACACGGTGCTGTTGGTCTGGCTGAATTGCATCAACACTTTTACAAACATTCATTCACACAGAAAAGGTTCATATAATTTGTGAGAAAGGTCCTGGAGCCCTTCCTGAAAAATGTAACAGAAAAAAATCAACAATAAATATGACAAATTGCAGTCAGAATGGAAGTAAAAATTCCTGACTAACCAGATTGAATTCTTTGAAAAGGTATGAGGAAGGGTACATGAGGTTAATGCAATAGATATACAGAAACACACTTGCGTTTACAAAAGACCTGCTAGATGACATTACATTGCAAAGACCAAACTGTGTGAATCTGCGGACAACAGTGGGATAAATAACCAGCTGGCTATAAAACAGAAAACTGTGAATTCTGGTAAAAGGATGCTAATCGGGTTGGCAAATGCTGGAAAGTGATGTTGTTTACCATTTACAGAAACAACTTTAACTTTGGATTTGTCGGAGATACTGTTAATTCTACCGGTGTAACGTGCTAATCAGACACAGCACACATTATCAGAGGAGGTGATGCTGCATCACATGATGTTTGTATTGCTTCTACAACTTTGTGCAAGATGTAGACAGCACAATAAGAGATTGTAAGTAATTGTGAGTATCATTGTTCACTCTGAATATAAACCCACAACTACCTCGATTAGATTTCTGCCTGAAACTCACTCCTGGCTACCTGTTACTCTGTATATAAACCACCCTAGAATTCCTCGATTAGATTCCTCCCTGTTACTCATTCCCGGGTATTTGTTATTCAGTACATAAACCAACACAAAGTAAAAAAAGTTGAGCCTATGTCAAAACGTGTGAAGTGACTCATTTTGGAATGTCAAATTTGAGTGCAGAATACAGGGTTAATGGCAGGATTCTTGGCAGTATGTTGGAACAGACGGATCTTGGGGTCCACGTGTGTTGGCTTTCATTGGCAGGGGAATTGAGTTGAAGAGCCGTGAGGTTATGTTGCAGCTGTATAAAACTCTGTTTAGATCCCACTTGGAAAACTGTGTTCAGTTCTCGTGACCTCATTGTAGGAAAGAGATGGAAGTTTTAGAGAGGGTGCAGAGGAGATTTACCAGGATGCTGCATGGACTGGAGGGCAGGTCTTATGAAGAAAGTTTGAGAGAGTTATGGCTTTTCTCATTGGAACAAAGAAGGATGTGAGGTGACTTGATAGAGGTGTACAAGATGTCGAGAGGCATCGATAGAGTGGATAGTTGGAGACTTTTTCCCAGGGTGGAAATGACTATTATGAGGGGGAATAATTTTAAGGTGATTGGAGAAAGGTATAGGGGAAATGTCAGAGGTAGGTTCTTCACACAGAGAGTGGTGGGCGTTTGGAATTTGCTGTCGGCAATGGCAGTGATGTCAGATACTTCAGAGACTTTTATGCGACCCTTGGATAGGCACATGGAGGATAGTAAAATGTAGGGGATGCAGGGTAGTTTGATCTTAGTAGGATAATAGGTTGGCACAACGTGGTGGGCCGAAGGCCCTGTGCTGTGTTTTACTGTTCTGTGTTCTATGTTCAAACAGTGAGAGTTCACACACACACGTGCGCACACACACACACAGTCAGACAGACACACACACAAGTGCGCACGCACACACAGCCAGACAGACACACGCGCGCGCGCACACACACACGCGCGCACGCACACACACAATCAGACAGACACACACACGCGCGCACGCACACACACAGACAGTCAGATAGACACACACACGCGCGCGCACACACTCACGCACACAGAGACTATAGCCGAAGTCAAAAGCACCCTCACTTACACACAATGACACATCCAACAATGAGGAAAGTTAGTGGTGAGCTGCTCTTTATTGTTGGAGAATGAGAGGAGATGATGTTTGGGAGAGCTTTCTGTGGTGATACAAGCATTTAGTGATACAATAGCTGACGTGTATGTGCGACTAAGTGTATGTGAGTGTGTGTTGGATTTGTCTGCGGGGTGGGGGAGGTGGTGTTTGAGAGAGAGTGTGTGTGTGTGTGTGTGTGTGTGTGTGAGAGAGAGAGAGAGAGAGAGGCAGAAAGGGTGAATGTGCGTGAGAGAGAAATAGAGAGTGTATGTGAGAGAGCGTGAGTGAGTGTGAGAAAGAGGAAGTTTGAGAGAAAGACTGGATATATGTGTGAGAGTGTGTATGTTTGTGAGAGAGTGTGAATGTTCATGGCTGTGAGTGAGAATCCGTGAATGGCACATGGAGGAGGAAGAGGCCATTCCACCCTTCAGGACTTCATAAAATTGAATATGATTCATCAACTCAATATTCTTGATTTTCCTGATGTTATATCTCTGTCAAACGCGAAGCATTTGAATGCCATTTTTTGAAGGGGTTTATTTGAGACACTTAATCTGGTGAGCTCAACCAAACTGAATCAATTTAAAATTTTCTAAATGCCCTTTTCCAAATTCAAAGGTGGTTCAATGAGGTTAATGTTTCTCTTAACTGAGCAGATTGCAAATATTCTGTATCAGCACATCAATAATTCGAGCATCGTACCAGACCAGAGTTAACCTGCCTGTTTCAATCTTTGAACAAATGTTGGCAGTTAACTGTCTGTCCTTAATAAATGTTGCACTCTCCAAAGCGACACCTCTACCAATCAGGGTTTGTTTGCCAATCACTCGGAGTCCTCCTCTCATACAGTATCAATGTTATTTCTCTTTATTTTGGTCTCTCTTGTGAATAGTCCTGATGAGTGCCAGATGACAAGTTTTAACAAAATGTGTCTGTTTCAGCTGGACTCAACTTTTGAGTTTATTGAAGAACACGTGGTGAATGGATGGATCTTTTTGTTCAATGTGTAATGTATAGAAAGTATACAAGTGCTCATATTGGGAGCTGGATGAATCAGGTAAATTTACGTTGTAAACCATGGAGAAGTGGGACAAGAGAAAGACAGTGCACGTTTCTCATCGCAGTCATAACATAAGAGTCACCGTGGGATACCTGATGCCACAAACATGTAATTGGAAGGAAGGGAATAAAAACTGCAAAAGGATGAGTGACTTTGGCAGTTCTGAAAACCTTTCTTGAGATGGGCATTTAACCCCTGAGTGGGAGACAAGAAATAACCAGGGCTCAGCTGTTGGAATTGGCAGAGAAGTTGAAGTGAGGATGAAATGTCTCTACCTGGAAAGCAGACATAATTGAGGTAATAGCACAACATTTGAAACTGGCAAAGAGGCAAGTTAATACAACTGTTAAGTGAATTGAATTATTGAGACTTTAGTTGCTGATGGAGCACTTGAACATGAAAATGAAATGGGAACTCTCAAGCTTCCAGTGAGGGAAAAGGAAAATGAAGAGAAAACAAAGAATGAGCACTTCAGAGAGAAGAAAGAGAAAGAAAGAGTTAAAGACAATTGAAACTGGAGCATTGACATTCAGAGGGATCTGAGTTTATAAGTCTACAGATGCCTGAAAATGGTAACACAGGTGGATAAGGTGGTCAGGAAGGCATACAGCAACCTTGCTTTCACTGTCCTCAAGAAGGGCCCCACCCAAAATGTTGACATCTCCTTTCATCCAGCTGCGACCTGGCTTGCTGTGTTCTTCCAGTTTCCTGTTTGTCCACAGTGAATATGAAAGTTTGTATGTTACAGCTGTACAAAACTTTAATTAGGCTACTGGTTTAGTGAGGTTTCTGCAATATTGTGTGCATGTTAGCAACAGTTAAGGTCTATTTTGATGGACACATGAATGGGAGGCGAACAGCGGGATAGAAACTGCACATGGGCAATGAGTAGTGGGTCTAAATGAGGACTAGAATCAATGTGGGCTGGGTGGGCTGAGAGGCCTGTTCTTGTGCTATATTGAATTGTCTTGTTGTTGGAATCCTAATGCAGGAGAACAAAAATTAAAGAGAATTGAACAGTGAAACAGAGGCGAGGCAGGAGAAAGCAAAAGGGCATATGAGTTTTAAAGCTGAAATGGAGAAGGAGGACGCTGAGACTCTGACGAGCTTTCCAGTGGGGAAGCATCTACATTTAACCCAAGAGTAAGTGGGAAAGTTTATCAATTTGGGAAAGCCTTTCTGAATTTTGATGAAAGGGATATAGAAGCATTTTTGATTTTTTTTGAAAACACAGCCAAACAGACGAGGAGGCCAACAGATAACTGGGCATTGCTTGTGTAAAGCAGACTGATCGGAAGAACTCATGTGGCTTTCACCTTGCTTCCTGAGGCGGGTTCTATAGATGTCGAGGTGACAAAAATGACAACTTTTAACACAAGACTTTGTCTCTGAGGCTCACAGGCAGATATTTCATAATATCCAGAAGCAGTCTATGCAGGCTTATGGAGAATTTGAGAGGGTAAAGAAAACTAATTTTGGTCCTTGGATGCAGACATTAAAGTTGGAGATGATCTAGGAGACTCTTTGGAATTAATTTCTAATTCCTTAATTATTTACTCTCTTTCTCCTTACATCGAGAATCAGATAATTGCAAAACCAGAGAGGCAACTGAGATCTAAGAGGAAAAATCCAGATTAAAAAAAGTAGGAAGTTTTGTAAACGAATGTACTGGTAGTATTGGAGCACTGTTCTGAATGAAACAAAACAAGTCAGACCAGTATACATCATTTGTAACTTTCACTGTTTTTTTTTCACTCCTCGAATGATTGACAGTTCCATCTGGTCCACAAATTAAATAATATCTTTCCTGTCAATATCACAAATCTGAGGAGGAGGACTGAATGTGGAAGGACAAAAGGAAGACAATTAGCATGGGACAAGGACGGTCAGCTGGGGATCTCTCAGAAACATTTCCTCAGTCCAGGAGGAAAGGTGCTCGGGGTGGAAATGATATCCCATTTTCCATTGTTGGAAGGTGGAACATCCTCGTGAAAATATCTGCAAGTTGTGGGGTAAATCAATGGGATTTATAGTGGTCCACAAAATCGATGCAAAGTATCGAGCCCTGGCTGAGTGTACTCCAGGCCAGGTTGTAGCTCTGATTGTAGCTGAAAGGCCAGATACAACGTACACCTGAGAGTTAAATTGCATTTCTTGTCAAACTAAAAAGGAACTCCATATTCCTTACATGAGGAAGTTGAAAATGCAGCCACACTGGGGAAGACAGGAGCCATTCAACCTCTTGTACCAGTGAACAGTATAACATTTCCATCAAAGAGTTCACTGGATGCCAAAGTTTTAATAAATGGTATTGACAAGGTATATACGAGCTCACTTTTGAGAAAGTAGATCTCTGGGCCAGGAAATCTACATTCAATTCCTGCAGGTTCCAAAGATGTGTTATGACATGTTCGAGCAGCTTGGCGACAAGCTGACATTGCTATCAGGTGCACCTGGATTGTGATCTAATGTCTGGGCCGGTAACTGTAGGCACAGTCTATAGCTTGTCTGTAGACAGAGTATGCATAGTCCATAGTTCACCTGGAGACAGAGGTAGATACAGTCTGTAGTCTGCCTGTAGACAGAGGTCGGTGTAGTCCACTGTTTCCTGGAGACAGAAGTAACATAGTCCACATTTGTCTCTAGGTATCGGCAGGTGCAGCCCATGCTAGGCCTGTATTCGGAGTTGACCGATTCCTGGGGGTGATTTGGCCTGGATAGAAGTAGCAGCTTCTCTCGTCATCACTGAAAGCTCGGTGAGGTTAAGGAGATGGAGCAGTTACAGGAAAAGGTCAAAGAATTTATCCTTGATGTATAATAAGAATGTGTAAGGCAACCCTTTTCCTTGCCAGGTCTTCACAGGGATGTAATACAGTTTTGTAAAACAACCACATAAGCCAGATCATTGGAATACTGCAATCTGCACTCAAACTGTAACCCTCTAACTGTCATTCCAGGTTTTAAGGCAGGGTGTTAGTGGACTATGTGAGATCTTCACTGAAAACCAAGGCAGGCCACCAGCATATCCTTACTCCTGTGGATATATACGGTTCTACAGTTCCCAAAAACTGTTCCCTTGAGAACAATTACTGTTAATCTCGTGAGAGTGGTCGATTCAGTTCTTCACTTGATATTGTGATGAAGGTCATGATATTTAAAGAAGAGTGCTGTCATGGTAATGTCAGTGGACTCCAAACCCAGAACTTCAGGCTCATGTTCTGCGGACATGAGTTTGAATCCTATTGTGGCAGATGGTGAATTCAATATAAATCTGGAATAAAAATCTGGCCTAATGGTGACCGTGCAATGATTATCATAAAAACCCATCTGGTTCCTTTTGGGACGGAAATCTACCATCCTCACCTGGTGTGGTCTACACATAATTCCTGATCCACAGCATTCTAGATGGCCCTTGACTGTGTTCTGGACAAGTCAGGATAGGCAATAAACACTGGCCTTGTCAGTGGCTCCCACATACGAAGAATAAACAAAAACAAAATTGTTCGTGTAGTTTGGAAGCCTGGGCCCTAGACTGGATAGAACATATACAGCTTTATGTTTGAAGTGTATTGGTATTCAGAAGGAAAGGACATCCTTTTAGTTTCATTTTTGAGCCCTATGAGTTGCATTGTGTTGTCTGGTGTTTAATTTATATTCTTCTGAATTAGGTCATTCAAGCACCTGAGGTGAACAGGGTAGTGCATCTGAAACAGAGATAAAAGTAAAAAAAAAAGGTCTTCTGCTGTTTCAGATTAATAAGGTGTTGTGTGACTCAGAATGGCGGAAAGACAGAACCATTCAGCACATCAGGAAGAGTGTGCAGTTTCCATCAGAGAAGCGTGTCATTCAAAGAGGAATGGCCTGCAATGTTAATTGTGAAATTGGCACAAGAGCAGGCTGTTCAGCTCCTTGAGCTTGTTTTGTCTTTCTGGATCATGGCTGATCATTTACCTCACTGCCACATTCCCCTTGTGTCCCCTTATCCCTTCATGACCTTTGTAACTAGGAACCCATCAATCTCTCTCTGGAACTGAATTAATGACTGAGCTGTCACAGCCTTTGGGGAAGAGAATTCCAAAGATTCATCACCCACTATGTGAATAGATTCCTCCTCCTCTCAGTCCAAAAAAGCTGGCGTTTTATTCTGAGGTAAGACCCCAGGTTCCACTGGAAGCCAGAGAAGTCTCATTGGACTTAGTCTGGGTATGGGGAGGAACTGTCTGATGAGGAGAGGTTGACTAGGTTGTGCTTGTACACATAGGAATTTAAAAGAATGAGGGGGATGACCTGACTGAAACACACAGAAGTCTTAGAGGACCTGAGAAGATAGATGCAGGAGGCTGTTTTTACTTGTAGGATATTCTAGGATGACAGGGCATAATCTCCATAAGATGTAACAGCAGAAGTAAACCATTCAGCACATCAAGTCTCCTCTGCCATCGAGTGAGATTGCGGATGTTTTATTAATCCTACATTTCATATGAAGGTTCAGTTATTTAAGACAGAGATGAGGAGGAATTTCTTCTCTCAGACAATATTGAATCTCAGTATTTCTTGACCACACAGGACTGTTGAGGCTGGGTCATTAAGTATCTTTAAGGCTGAGATAGATGTTTGACCAGTACAAAAATTGAGTATCTTGGGGAAAAGGCAGGAAAGTGGAGTTGAGCGTGATCAGATTCGTCATGATCTCATGGGAATGGTGGAGCACTCAATGGGCTGAATGGCCTATTTCTGCATCACTGCCTTATGGAGTTCTTAGTCAGTGCGTTGAGCATAGGAGTTGGGACAACATGTTGCAGTTGTACAGGACGTTGGTGAGGCCACATTCAGAACACTTCATTCATTACTGGCCTCCCTGCTATTGGAAGGATGTGATGAAACGTGAAAGAGTTCAGAAAGAATTGACAAGAATGCTGCTGGGATTGGAGGGTTTGAGCGATAGGGAGATTCTGAATTGGCTGGGGCTTTTTTCCCTGGAGCATGACACCTTACAAGTGTTTATAAAATCATTAGTGGCATGAATAAGATGAATTCTTAAGGTCTTTTTTCCCAGGGTTGGGGAGTCCAAAACAAAAAAGCATAGGTCTAAGGTGAGAGGGGAACCATTGAAAAGGGATATGAGTGGCAAATTTTCATGCAGAGGGTGATGTGTGTAAGGAACGAGCTGCCAGGGAAGTGGTGGAAGGGGTACAATGACAATATTTAAAAGGTATGTGGATGGGTACATGAATAAGGAGGGTTTATAGGGATATGAGCCAAATACGAGCAACTGGGAATAGATTAATTTAGGATATCTGGTCAACATCGATGAGTTGGACCGAAGGGTCTTTTCCATGCCAAATGACTCGATGGTCTTACTAATCTCTTTGTGTCCCACACGAACCATTAGATCCTTGGATATTATTTACTGCAGGGACACGCTTGTGTTTTGATCTATGAATCCTTATTTAGTTTCTCTGACATGTCTCTGTATTGATTTGATTTATTGTTGTCACTTATGGAGATACAGTTAAATGTGTCGTTTTGCTTGCTCTACAGCTGGATCGAAAGATACAAAGTGCATCAGGGTCACAGAATAGAGTGCTGAATGCAGTGATACAACAGCAGAGAAAGTGCAAAGAGAGAGATCAATATTAGCTTTTGAGAGGCCTGTTCAAACGTCCAGTAACAGTGGGGAAGAAGCTGTTGTTGAATCTGATCGTCCTTGTGCTCAAACTTTTCTATCTTCTGCCCCACAAAAGAAGTTGGAAGTTAGTACAACTGGGGTGAGAGGGGTCTTTAATGATGTTGGTTGCTTTCCCAAGGCAGTGGGAAGTATGGATGGATCAATGGACTGAAGGCTTGTTTTGGTGATGAAGTGTCTGTAGATTCCTGTGGTTTTGAGAAGAGCAGTTGCTATCATATATCTGCTATTACAGATTCTCTTGTCTCTGCCTACAATGGATCTACATTTGTCTTTGATAATGTTTTCCACTTTACTAACGTATAGAAACGCTTCCACCCTTTGTTACGTTCCTTGCTATTGTATACTCATATCCTATGTTCTCTTTCTCAGTTTCTTCGTCCTCCTTTGCTTAATTCTGTGTTAAGAGTTTGATACAATTGGAGTAGTTTTAGTTCTTTCTGATTTTCAACTGCGGTCAGGGAAAATTCTGGCCAGGCATCATTCAAATAACTACACAGGTCAGTCAGGATGTACAAAGCACAAGCTCATGAGTGAATTGAGTGCAACCTTCAAGTATCATGACAGAAGTCTCACAGAAGCTGTCACATGTGACACAGAACTGGTGATGTTCACTCAGAAACTGTGGAGGCTGAACTTACATGTGATTTGCAGAGCAGAGGGAGATGAAACCCAAGAAGACCATCGAGCAGTTTTAAGGTGGAGGTGGATTGATCTTGACAAACGAGGGAGTCAAAGGTTGACAGAGTGAGACGGGAATGTGAATTTGATATCACAATTAAATCAGCCATAAAATTACTCAATAGTGGAGCAGGCTTGAGTGGCTATTTAGCCTATTCCTATTCCTAATTCATCTGCTTGTCTGTTCATATTAGAGTGTAAAATCCAGAGATGAACATCCAGTTCTTGTCAGTGGGCGAGGAAAAAGGAAGGCAACATATCATGTAATTCCGCATGCAGAAAAAAGTTAGTCTGGCTGTTTACATCCAGAACAAAACCTCATCCTCTCTTGGCAAAGATAAAGGAGGAAGTTAAGCATGGGATTGCTTCACCCGCAACAAAACCAATAAGCTGGTGATCAAAAACAATTTCAGCGTCAAAACCCAAAACTATTCACTGTCAATGAAACAGGTGCATCTTCCACAAGTCTGGGGTGTCTGTTATTTTAGATGCCGAGAGAAGGAAAGCCCAGACCATCAAGATGACCGGAAAAGCCTGAAGAAACAGAAAAAGTGATCAAGGAAGAATGATGGGCTGTGACACGGCCATTCACAGAGTATGTATCTCCATTTCAAGATAGAGACTGGCCACAAACCCTCACGGAGTCCCTGAAATTATATGTTTGCACAAATTTCATTGTGAGAACAACAATTCTGATTGAGGATAGTGACTAGGATGGGTTTACTGGGAAAACAGCAGGCTACTGCAAATGCTCTGTCCCTGATCCCTGAGGCAAGGCCTGATCAAGACGAAATAGCCCTTGTTGAAGATGCAGAAATCTTTACTTTCTCAGTGTGACAAAACACTGCAATTTTCACTGAAACATAACTTTTAGAATTCAGAGTTCACATTGGAAGCAAATGGATGTTGGTTACCAGTGTGAAAAGCTTTCTTTAAAAATAAGGTCAGACAGACCTTTCAGCACAGTGATTAGAACCAGTATTTGGTCAGAAAGAGGATGAAGCAGACCCCTGTACTGTTAATGCAAGATGTTTACACTGTCATGCTTGTGACAGGTGAGGGAAATATGCAAGGCCATGAGATTTGTTCATTGATCTGAGAAATCCAGGAGGAACATTATTTTTTAATCTACTGATAAAGCACCGGAATTAAATGCAGAGGCAAGGTTCGTTGCTCTCTCAGAAAGTATGAGGGTAGTTCAGGGAGCAAATTCTTGCAGTAGAAAGATTTAGTTTACAAACTGTCCAGCCCAGGAGTGTTTGGTCTGCCATCTGGAGGGGCAAACTGAGAAAGGTGAAACTTTCAGGTTTGTGAAAAGTTCATGTCAGCGGAATTGGAAAGGACTGATCGAACTGTCTCGATAGCCCACTGCTACGTAACAAACTATCAGAAGTTAGTTTAGTAAAACCCTGAAGAGCTGGAATAGCAGTGTAATTTCTCTGGACTTGAATCTCGACCAGAGATGTTGGAAACAGGCTGAAACTTTGTTGTATTGTGCTTTGTAGAATCATTTTAATTGCCTTCTGTGTGTAGTTAGTTTGATTTTTCTGAATTTCATCTTTTTGTTTTTTCGTTGACAGGATGAGGTCATTACTGGCGAGGGCAGCATTTATGAAATGTCTCTAATGGGCCAAAGGGTGGTCATGAGTCAGCCACATTGCTATGGGTCTGGGATACAGCGGCCAGACCAGTTAAGAATGGCAGGTTCCTTCCCTAAACGTCATTTGTGAACCAGATGTGTTTTTTCCGACAATGGATTCATGGCCATCATTAGATTCTTATTACAGATATTTATTGAATTCAAATTGCACCATTTGCCATGGTGAGATCCAAACCCAAGTCACCAGGACATTGCCTGGGTCTCTGGATTAACAGTATCGTGATAATACCACTCAGCCATTGCCTCCCCTTCTGTGCAATAAATGTCTGATCTGTTATTGAAGAAAATCTGCAGCCTCACGTCAATATGTTTCAATAACTAACCACCACATTAACCAAACAAACAAAATCAAATGCTGAACTATCAGGTCAGATTTCATGCTCGGATCTGACTGACCCAAACTACCGTCAGCTCGGATTACAAGAAAAACAGACACAATTCTCTCTGTCATACTCAGTGACTGAATGAAATTAGGGAGGCACAGAATCTGCTGAAGAATATACACGGTACAGAGGATACTGTGCCAAAGGATGACCAGCTGACATGTCACTCTGTCCGACCACGGTAACTGATGGAATCTGAATACAATTAAGAAACCTGTTATTGAAGCTAGTCTCTGTAATGCTGACCATGAAACTGTCAATGATTGTTGTAAAAATCTAACAGAAAGAAATCTGTAATCTTTTACCTGGTTGGGTCCATGATGTCATCGAGTCAGAGAGACCTACAGCACAGGAAAACCCCTTTGGCCCATCACATCCAGTCAGGACATCCACCTCACTGTGCTCATCTACTTTTCCAGCACTTGGCCCACAGCCTTAGGTTGGCACCACGAGTGCACGTTGAAATATTTCTCAAATGTTCTGACAGTTTCTGCTTTGTGACTTCAAACCCACAGTGATATAACTGACACATAACTGCCCTCTGAACTGGTCCAGCGAGACATCGATTCCCAGGAATTAGGGATGGGAACAAATGCTGCCTTTGCCTG
>NC_081396.1:107500-185069 GCF_030684315.1 Stegostoma tigrinum | reverse complement strand
ACCCCCTCCCTTCCTCCCCCCTCTCACCCCCCCCCCTCCCACCCACCCTCTCACTCACCCCCCTCCCTCCCTCCTCTCTCTCACCCCCCTCCCTCCCACCCTCCTCACCCCCCTCCCTCCCTCCCTCCCTCTCTCTCCCCCCCTCCCTCCCTCCCTCCCTCTCTCACCCCCCCCTCCCTCCCTCCCTCTCACCCCCTCCCTCCCTCCCTCCCTCTCTCTCACCCCCCCCCTCCTCCCTCTCTCACCACCCTCCCTCCCTCTCCACCACTCCCTCTCTCTCTCACCCCCCTCCCTCCCTCTCTCTCACCCCCTCCCTCCCTCACTCTCACCCCCCCTCCCTCCTCTCTCTCACCCCCCTCCTCTCTCTCACCCCCCCTCCCTCCCTCTCTCTCACCCCCCCTCCCTCCCTCCCTCCCTCTCTCTCACCCCCCCCTCCCTCCCTCACCACCCCCCCCCTCCCTCACCTCACCCCCCACCCTCCTCCCTCACTCACACCCCACCCTCCCCACTCACCACCCCTCCCTCCCTCTCTCACCCCCTCCCTCCCTCACCCCCCCTCCTCCCTCTCACCCCCTCCCACCCTCTCTCTCACCCCCCTCCCTCCACTCTCTCACCCCCCTCCCTCCCTCTCTCTCACCCCCTCCTCCCTCTCTCACCCCCCCTCCCTCTCTCTCACCCACCCTCCCTCCTCCTCTCACCCTCACACCCCCTCCCTCCCTCCACTCTCTCTCACACCCCCACCCTCCCTCCCTCTCTCACACCCCCTCCTCCTTCTCTCACCCACACCCCTCCTCCCTCCCTCCCTCTCCACCTCCCTCCACCCTCCCTCTCACCCTCCTCCCTCCCACCCTCCCTCTCACTCACCCCCCTCCCTCCCTCCTCTCTCTCACCCCCCTCCCTCCCTCTCTCTCACCCCCCTCCCTCCCTCCTCCCTCTCTCTCACCCCCTCCTCCCTCTCTCTCACCCCCCTCCTCCCTCCTCCCTCTCACACCCCCCTCCCTCCCTCCTCCCTCTCACCCCCCTCCCTCCCTCCCTCCTCCCTCTCACCCCCTCCCTCCCTCCCTCCCTCTCTCTCACCCCCTCCCTCCCTCCCTCCCTCTCTCTCACCCCCTCCCTCCCTCTCTCTCACCCCCCTCCCTCCCTCCCTCCCTCTCTCTCACCCCCCTCCCTCCCTCTCACTCACCCCCCTCCCTCCTCCTCCCTCTCTCTCACCCCCCTCCCTCCCTCTCTCTCACCCCCCTCCCTCCCTCCCTCTCTCACTCACACCCCCTCCCTCCCTCCCTCTCTCTCACCCCCCTCCCTCCCTCTCTCTCTCACCCCCCTCCCTCCCTCCCTCCCTCTCTCTCACCCCCCTCCCTCCTCTCTCTCACCCCCCTCCCTCCCTCTCACCCCCCTCCCTCCCTCTCTCTCACCCCCCTCCCTCCCTCCCTCTCTCTCACCCCCCTCCCTCCCTCCCTCTCTCTCACCCCCCTCCCTCCCTCCTCTCTCTCACCCCCCTCCCTCCCTCCCTCTCTCTCACCCCCCCTCCCTCCCTCCCTCTCTCTCACCCCCCTCCCTCCCTCCCTCTCACCCCCCTCCCTCCCTCCCTCTCTCTCACCCCCTCCCTCCCTCCCTCTCTCTCACCCCCCTCCCTCCCTCCCTCTCTCTCACCCCCCTCCCTCCTCCCTCTCTCTCACCCCCCTCCTCCCTCTCTCACACCCCCTCCCTCCCTCCCTCTCTCTCACCCCCCTCCCTCCCTCCCTCTCTCACCCCCCTCCTCCCTCCCTCTCTCTCACCCCCCCTCCCTCCCTCCCTCTCTCTCACCCCCCTCACCTCCCTCCCTCTCTCTCACCCCCCTCCCTCCCTCCCTCTCACCCCCCTCCCTCCCTCCCTCTCTCACTCTCTCACTCACACCCCCTCCCTCCCTCCCTCTCTCACTCACACCCCCTCCCTCCCTCCCTCCCTCTCTCACTCACACCCCCTCCCTCTCTCACCCCCCCTCCCTCTCTCACCCCCCCTCCCTCTCTCTCTCACCCCCCCTCCCTCTCTCTCTCACACCCCCTCCCTCTCTCTCTCACCCCCCTCCCTCTCTCTCTCACACCCCCTCCCTCTCTCTCTCACACCCCCTCCCTCCCTCTCTCACACCCCCTCCCTCTCTCACACCCCCTCCCTCTCTCACCCCCCCTCCCTCTCGCACACCCCCTCCCTCTCTCACCCCCCCTCCCTCTCTCACCCCCCCTCCCTCTCTCACCCCCCCTCCCTCTCTCTCTCACACCCCCTCCCTCCCTCTCTCACACACCCCCTCCCTCTCACTCACTCACCCCCTCCCTCTCTCACTCACTCACCCCCTCCCTCCCACCCCCTCCCTCCCACCCCCTCCCTCCTCCACTCTCACTCACATCCCATCCCTCCTCCACTCACACTCCACCCCACCCTCCCTCCTCTCACTCACACCGCCTCCCTCCTTCTCTCACATCACACCCCCTCCCTCCTTCTCACACTCACACCCCTCCCTCCTTCTCACACTCACACCCCCTCCTTCCTTCTCTCACTCACACCCTCTCCCTACCTCCCTCACTCGCACCCCCTCCCTCACTCGCACCCCCTCCCTCCCTCACTCGCACCCCCTCCCTCCCTCACTCGCACCCCCTCCCTCCCTCACTCGCACCCCCCTCCCTCCCTCACTCGCACCCCCTCCCTCCTCACCTCGACCCCCTCCCTCCTCTCACTCGCTCCCCCTCCCTCCTCTCACTCGCTCCCCCTCCTCCTCTCACTCGCACCCCCTCCCTCACTCGCACCCCTTCAGTCCTCTCACTCGCACCCCTTCCCTCCTCTCACTCGCACCCCCTCCTTCCCTCCTCTCACTCGCACCCCCTCCCTCCCTCCTCCTCACTCGCACCCCCTCCCTCCACTCACTCACACCCCCTCCCTCCCTCCTCTCACTCACACCCCCTCCCTCCCCTCACTCACACCCCCTCCTCCCCTCACTCACACCCCCTCCCTCCCCTCACTCACACCCCCTCCCTCCCCTCACTCACACCCCCTCCCTCCCCTCACTCACACCCCCTCCCTCCCCTCACTCACACCCCCTCCCTCCCCTCACTCACACCCCCTCCCTCCCCTCACTCACACCCCCTCCCTCCCCTCACTCACACCCCCTCCCTCCCTCCTCACACACCCCCTCCCTCCCTCCTCACACACCCCCTCCCTCCCTCCTCCTCACTCACACCCCCTCCCTCCCTCCTCACTCACACCCCCTCCCTCAATCCTCCTCACTCACACCCCCTCCTCCCTCCTCACTCACACCCCCTCCTCCCTCCTCTCCCTCCCTCTCACTCACACCCCCTCCCTCCCTCCTCTCACTCACACCCCCTCCCTCCCTCCTCACTCACACCCCCTCCCTCCCTCCTCACTCACACCCCCTCCCTCCCTCCTCACTCACACCCCCTCCCTCCCTCCTCCTCACTCACACCCCCTCCCTCCCTCCTCCTCACTCACACCCCCTCCCTCCTCCTCACTCACACCCCCTCCCTCCCTCCTCCTCACTCACACCCCCTCCCTCCCTCCTCTCACTCACACCCCCTCCCTCCCTCCTCTCACTCACACCCCCTCCCTCCCTCCTCTCACTCACACCCCCTCCCTCCCTCCTCTCACTCACACCCCCTCCCTCCCTCCTCTCACTCACACCCCCTCCCTCCCTCCTCTCACTCACACCCCTCCTCCCTCCTCTCACTCACACCCCCTCCCTCCCTCCTCTCACTCACACCCCTCCCTCCCTCCTCTCACTCACACCCCCTCCCTCCCTCCTCTCACTCACACCCCCTCCCTCCCTCCTCTCACTCACACCCCCTCCCTCCCTCCTCTCACTCACACCCCCTCCCTCCCTCCTCTCACTCACACCCCCTCCCTCCCTCCTCTCACTCACACCCCTCCCTCCCTCCTCTCACTCACACCCCCTCCCTCCCTCCTCTCACTCACACCCCCTCCCTCCCTCCTCTCACTCACACCCCCTCCCTCCCTCCTCTCACTCACACCCCCCTCCCTCCCTCCTCTCACTCACACCCCCTCCTCCCTCCTCTCACTCACACCCCCTCCCTCCCTCCTCTCACTCACACCCCCCTCCTCCCTCCTCTCACTCACACCCCCTCCCTCCCTCCTCTCACTCACACCCCCTCCCTCCCTCCTCTCACTCACACCCCCTCCCTCCCTCCTCTCACTCACACCCCCTCCCTCCCTCCTCTCACTCACACCCCCTCCCTCCCTCCTCTCACTCACACCCCCTCCCTCCCTCCTCTCACTCACACCCCCTCCCTCCCTCCTCTCACTCACACCCCCTCCCTCCCTCCTCTCACTCACACCCCCTCCCTCCCTCCTCTCACTCACACCCCCTCCCTCCCTCCTCTCACTCACACCCCCTCCCTCCCTCCTCTCACTCACACCCCCTCCCTCCCTCCTCTCACTCACACCCCCTCCCTCCCTCCTCTCACTCACACCCCCTCCCTCCCTCCTCTCACTCACACCCCCTCCCTCCCTCCTCTCACTCACACCCCCTCCCTCCCTCCTCTCACTCACACCCCCTCCCTCCCTCCTCTCACTCACACCCCCTCCCTCCCTCCTCTCACTCACACCCCCTCCCTCCTCCTCTCACTCACACCCCCTCCCTCCCTCCTCTCACTCACACCCCCTCCCTCCCTCCTCTCACTCACACCCCCTCCCTCCCTCCTCTCACTCACACCCCTCCCTCCCTCCTCTCACTCACACCCCCTCCCTCCCTCCTCTCACTCACACCCCTCCCTCCCTCCTCTCACTCACACCCCCTCCCTCCTCCTCTCACTCACACCCCCTCCCTCCCTCCTCTCACTCACACCCCCTCCCTCCCTCCTCTCACTCACACCCCCTCCTCCCTCCTCTCACTCACACCCCCTCCCTCCATCCTCTCACTCACACCCCCTCCCTCCATCCTCTCACTCACACCCCCTCCCTCCCTCCCTGCTCTCTCACACCCCCTCCCTCCCTCCTCTCACTCACACCCCCTCCCTCCCTCCTCACTCACACCCCCTCCCTCCCTCCCTGCTCTCTCACACCCCCTCCCTCCCTCCCTCACAACCCTCCTCCCTCACAAACCCTCCCTCCCTCCTCTCATTCACACCCCCCTCCCTCCCTGCTCTCTCACACCCCCTCCCTCCCTCCCTCACAAACCCTCCCTCCCAAACCCTCCCTCCCTCCCTCACTCACACCCCTCCCTCCCTCCCTCACAAACCCTCACTCACACCCCCTCCCTCCCTCCCTCACAAACCCTCCCTCACAAACCCTCCCTCCCAAACCCTCCCTCCCTCCCTCACTCACACCCCCTCCCTCACTCACTCACACCCCCTCCCTCACTCACTCACACCCCCTCCCTCACTCACTCACACCCCCTCCCTCACTCACTCACACCCCCTCCCTCACTCACTCACACCCCCTCCCTCACTCACTCACACCCCCTCCCTCACTCACTCACACCCCCTCCCTCACTCACTCACACCCCCTCCCTCACTCACTCACACCCCCTCCCTCACTCACTCACACCCCCTCCCTCACTCACACCCCCTCCCTCACTCACTCACACCCCCTCCCTCACTCACTCACACCCCCTCCCTCACTCACACCCACTCCCTCCCTCACTCACTCACACCCCCTCCCTCACTCACTCACACCCCCTCCCTCACTCACACCCACCCCCTCCCTCACTCACACCCACTCCCTCCCTCCCTCACAAACCCTCCCTCTCTCACTCACACTCCCTCCCTCCCTCACAAACCCTCCCCCCTCACCCTCCCTCCCTCCCTCCCTCACACTCCCTCCCTCCCTCACACTCCCTCCCTCCCTCACACTCCCTCCCTCCCGCACACTCCCTCCCTCCCGCACACTCCCTCCCTCCCGCACACTCCCTCCCTCCCGCACACTCCCTCCCTCCCTCCCTCCCGCACACTCCCTCCCTCCCTCCCGCACACTCCCTCCCACTCCCTCCCATCCCTCTCCCTCCCTCCCTCACCTCCCTCACCTCCCTCAACTCTCACTCCCTCCTCCCTCTCACTCACTCTCACCTCCCTCTCACACCCTCCATCACTCACTCACCCTCCCTCACTCCTCACCTCCCTCACTCACTCACCCTCCCTCACTCACACCCACTCCCTCCCCGCACTACATCCCTCCCGCACACTCCCTCCCTCCACTCCCTCCCTCCCTCACTCTCACTCCCTCCCTCACCTCACTCTCACTCCTCCTCCTCTCTCACTCCCTCCCTCTCTCACTCACTCACCCTCCCTCTCTCACTCACTCACCCTCCCTCACTCACTCACTCTCCCTCCCTCACTCACTCACTCACCCTCCCTCACTCACTCACTCACCCTCCTCACTCACTCACCCTCCCTCACCTCACTCCCTCACTCACACCCACTCCCTCCCCCCTACCTCCCTCCCTCCCTCCCTCAACAAACCTCCCTCCCGCACACTCCCTCCCGCACACTCCCTCCCGCACACTCCCTCCCGCACCTCCCTCCCGCACCACTCCCTCCCGCAACACTCCCTCCGCACACTCCCTCCCGCAACACTCCCTCCCGCACACTCCCTCCGCACACTCCCTCCCGCACACTCCTCCCTCCCTCACACTCCCTCCCTCCCTCACTCTCCATCACTCCCTCCCTCCCTCACTCTCATCCCTCCCTCCCTCCCTCTTCACTCATCCTCTCCCTCCTCTCACTCACACTCCTCCCTCCTCCTTCTCACGCTCGTCCACTATACCCTCCTCTTCCCTCTCCTTCCCCTCGTGTCCCCTCACACACCCCTCTCTCTCCGTCTCGTCCCCTCACAGCTCTCTCTCTCTCTCTCTCTCTCTCTCTCTCTCACACACCACACACACCCCCTTTAACACCTCTGCTCTGTCTCTCACGCCCCCTCACAGCCCCCTCCCCTCGCCCTCTCTCACACCCCCTCACACCATCCCTCACCATATCATGGCACGTGCTCTCTCTCTGTCTGTCTCTTGTCGTCCATCCTACTCCTCAGGTCCTCTCTCTCTCTGTGTGTGTGCCCCCACCCCAGTGCACCCTCAGCAGTTGGGCCGCAGCAGTGCCTCGAGGTGTGGCGGGGAGCGGGGGGCTGGGGCGCCAGCGGGCTGTGTTGGAGGAGTGGGCAGCGGCTGGGGCTCAGCCCTCTCCAGGTGGATACGCTGGTGCCGCAGCAGGTTGGACGAGTACATGAAGCGCTTGGGGCACAGGCCACACAGGAAGGGCCTCTCGTCGGTGTGCACCCTCTCGTGCTGCATCAGCTCCTTGGAGCTCTTGAAGCGCTTGCCGCAGGCCGGGCAGCAGAAGGGCCGGCGGTCGGTGTGCACCCGCTGGTGGGTCAGCATGTCGGACGAGCGGGTGAAGCGTTTATCGCAGTGCTGGCAGCGGAAGGGCCGCTCGCCCGTGTGGATGCGCTGATGCATCATCAGCTCCTTGGAGCTCTTGAAGCGCTTGCCGCAGACCGGGCAGCAGAAGGGCCTCTCGTCGGTGTGCACCCGGTGGTGGGTCAGCAGCTTGGACGAGCAGGTGAAGCCCTTCCCGCACAGCGAGCAGGTGAAGGGCCGCTCGCCCGTGTGGACCCGCTGGTGGGTCAGCAGGTTGGATGACTGGGTGAAGCCCTTCCCACAGACGGCGCAGGTGAAGGGCCGCTCGCCCGTGTGGACCCGCTGGTGAGTCTCCAGCTCCGAGGGGTAGTTGAAGCGCTTACCGCAGTCGCTGCACTGGTAAGGCTGGGCCCCCGTGTGGCTGCGCCTGTGCCGGGCCAGGTTCGACGAGCGGCCAAAGACCCTACCGCAGGCCAGGCACGGGTACAGCTTGCCCGGGCCCGGCCCGCCGTGCCTCCTGCCCAGGGGCAGCGGCCCGGGGGTGGAAGCCTGGGGGGCCAGCGTGGACGAGTAGACGAAGTGGCAGGGGCGCCCGAGGTGGCGGGTCACAGCCGTGGGACTCCTGCTCCGAGGGCTGGGCGAACGCCAGGCCGCAGACCCCGCACGCGAAGGGCCGGTCAGGCACGGAACCCGCTCCGCCTCCCTCCTCGGGCGGCGGGTACAGCGGGAGGCGGTGCTGCTCCTGCTGCCCCTGTGGGTAAGCCCCTGATGGCACGCAGCTGTGGCCCGGGTGCTCCAACGACGAGGTGAACGCCAGGCCGCAGCCCGAGCAGATGTACAGCTTCTCCACCTCCCCGCAGTCACCGCACTCTGGCCGCCCCGAACTGGCCGCTGGTGCGTCCTCCGTCCGCAGCATCCTGCGCAGGAACAGACGGGAGAGAGAAAAGTCAATGACAATCGAACAGCTTCCGACTGAGACCCCACCCCACCACCACTAGATCACCCCAAGCCTGCTCAGTTACCAGTCTGACAGCATCAGAGGGGCAGATGTATGCCATTCAGTCCATCAAATCTGCTGCCCAATTCAATGTGATCATGACTGATCTGATCCTCTCCTGCCACCCTCTTTCTCCCCCTCGATTCCCCTCCCTGATTAAAAATCCCTCCCTATCTATCTCAGCCTTGTACATCCTCAATGCCCCAGACCCGACACACATTTCCCCCCCCCAACCCCTCTGCAGCAAAGATTCCTACAGATTCCGCCCTGCCACTGGGAGAAGGGAATCCCCCCCGTCTCTGACTCCCTTATTCTGATATGACACCCCTCTGGGTCCTACACTCTCCCACACAAGGGGGGAGACACCCTCTCCACATCTCTCCCTGTCAGGCTCCCTCCCCTGCAACCCCCCCCCCCCCCCAGCACCACCCCCCCCCCCCCCCCCCGCTGCCCTGCAAACCCAATCCCACAGGGATCTTGCACATTTCAAATCGGATTGCCTCTCGTTCTCCTAAACCCCACAGGGTACAGGCCCCAACCCACTCAAACCCCCTTCATCAGACAGTACCTCCATCCCCGGGATCAGCCAAGTGAACCCTCTCTGGGCCGCTCAAGATTAAAACAGTTTGAAATCCCATCTGGGCAGCAGCAGACGGTGGAATTTAAATTCAATTGAGGACACGCGGAATTGAAATCCAGTCTCGGTGACAGTGACCACTGGCTGTCATAAGGAGCCTGCCTGCTTCACTGATACCCTTCAGAAGGCTGCTACACAAGATTACAGCCCAAGACATTCTGGTGCATGATACAGGGACAGATAGGTGAATGACTGACAGAAGGCAAGGCAGGGGTTGGGGGGTAATAGAGGGACCTTTATCAGGAATGGGAGCCAGTAACTCGCGGTGTCCCACAGGGGTCAGTGCCAGGGATCACAATGTTCCATGTTCTACATTTGTGATCAGCGCGGAGAAACTGACGGCTCTGTCGCTGCTCCGTTTGCAGACGGGAAACAGACAGGCGGAGGGACAGGTTAGTGCAGAGGGAGCCGGGGGGGCGGGGGGCACTGCGGAAGGACAGGGCCAAGCTCGGGGAGTGGGCAAAGATGAGGCAGGTGGGGTACAGAGTGGGAAAGAGGGGGTGGGGGGGCGATGCACTTTGCTCAGAAGAATCGAGGCCAAGACTAGACTGTAAAGTATAAAGGGACCGAGGAGTCCAAGCTCAGGATGGTGTTCAGGTTAACACGAAGGCGGGTTCATTTCACAGGGAGGAAGGCAAATGCAACATCGGTTTTCATCCCAACACGGCTAGAGTACAAGGACAAGGATAGACTGCTGGCACTGTACAGGGTACTGGAGCATACAGGGAGGGGGTGTAGGGACTGGAGGGGGTGACTGACATAGGGAGGGGGCGCAGGGGGTGACTGAGATAGGGAGGGGGTGTAGGGGACTGGAGGGACTGACAGAGATCGGGAGGGGGCGCAGGGGGTGACTGAGATCGGGAGGGGGCGCAGGGGGTGACTGAGATCGGGAGGGGGCGCAGGGGGTGACTGAGATCGGGAGGGGGCGCAGGGGGTGACTGAGATCGGGAGGGGGCGCAGGGGGTGACTGAGATCGGGAGGGGGCGCAGGGGGCTGGAGGAGATGAACATTAACTCTGCATTACTAGTCCACACCGTGTCCAGGTCCCAGCGGTTTTGACACTGATCTCTTCCTCTCCCATGAACACAAGTCCCAGTTTGTGAAATCTCTCCAAGCTCCTGTTGCTGGAACCTCTCCAGGTGTTTTCACATCCATCCTGAAAACTGTGAGTACTTCAGGTCAGAGCGCACACGTGTCAAATCAACCTCCTCTCCTCTCTGCTCTGTAACGTCAGCGTTTTGCTGTCCTCTCGCTTTCATTCCTTACTCACTGATGGGATGAGGGCGCGGCTGGCTGAACCAGCATTTATTGCCCATGGCTGATGGCTCAAAGGGGTTTTTCTGACAATCAATGGTTCCCGTGAGCTATCCTTAGACTTTTAACTGCAGAATTTCTTTCCCCATTAATTTCAAATTCCACCACGAGCCTTGGCAGGATTCAAACCCGAGTCCCCAGTACATTAACCGGTCGCTAGGGATTAACAGGTTCGACCATAATACCGCTCTCAGCCATCACCTCTTCAATAACAAAGACTAGAATACCACATGCTTGTTCCACCCATCCTGCTATCTTTAGTAATTGACATGAGTTCCCTTTACAGTACTAAACTTTATATTATATTATCCTCTCCATGTTCTTTTGACCAACATGTATTGACCCACACATCTCCGCATTGAACCTCATCTGCATCGTTTCTGCCTACTCCAACAACACAGACTTCAATATCCTCAAAGTTCTACAGTATCGTTGTCACAAACTACAGCACTAAGTTTGGAATCATCGCCAAACTTCGAAACGATACCCTTCACATCGAGGTCTGCATTGCTAACACATATTAGATAAAAGATCCCGGCACTGATGTGTGGGGAACTCACCCTACAAACTTCCATCTGACCAGAAAAATATCCGTAGACCGTTTTTCTCTGGCCCTTTAATGGCACGAACTCTAACTTCCCACAAGTCTGACATTTGGCAGTGTACAAAGAACCTTTCGCACGTCCATACACCATTAGCAACTCGTGCGCCCTGTTAAATAACACCAGAAAGTCAGCTGAACATGACTTTTCCTGAAGAAATTCATGCTGGCTCTCCTTAATTAACCCCCATTTGTCCTTGTGACTACTGCATGAGGGTCTGCACTTTGGCAGGAAGGACAGAGGGGCTGGAGATTATATAAACGGGGAAAGACTGCGGGACGTTACAGGAACAGAATATAACGTGGCGGGGGAGGGAGTGTGAGGGTCTTTGGCAGGAAGGACAGAGGGGCTGGAGATTACATAAACAGGGAAAGACTGCAGGAAGCTGCAGCACAGAGGGATTTGGGGAGGGACTTTGTCCCTAAATCACAAAAAGCTGGTGTCAGACACGAGTGGGCCGTAGGGAAGGGAAACGGAGCGCTGGCCTTTATTTTGAAGGGAACGGAGGGTAAAAACAGGGAGGGGTTTGACTAAAACTGGTACAAGGCACTTGTCAGACCCCAGCTGGAACTCTGTGATTGGGGCTCCCTATCCAAGCAGTGACAGACTGGACATCGGGGACACTTGGCTGATCCTGGGGGTAGAGAGATGTCTGATGAGGGAGTGATTGAGTCAGCTGGGGCCTGTGTTCGTTGGAGTTTGAAAGAATGAGAGGCGACCCGGCTGAAATGTGTAAGATCGAAGGCCCAATAACCTTAGAATAAGGAGTCAACCAGGTAAGGCAGAGACGTGGAGTAATTGTTTCTCTCAGAGGGGAGTGAGTCTGTTGCTAATCCCACTACAGGGGAGGTAACGGCCTAGTGGTGTCACTGTAAGACTATTAATCCAGACACCCCAGTAATGATCTGGTTTCGAATCCCGCCACGGCTGATGGTGGAATTTGGATTCAATTAAAAATCTGGGATTAACAGTCTAACAATCACTATGAATGCATTGCCGATTGTTGTAAAAACCCATCTGGTTCGCTAATGTCCTTCAGGGAGGGAAATGTGAAATGTGCCATCTCTGCGACTGTAAGAGCAGACATAGGCCACTCAGCCTATGGAGTCCACTTGTCCACGACATCGTGGCTGATCTTATACTCCGCTCCACTGTCCCGAGCCTCCCCACAGCCCTCTACTCCCAGCCTCACCAAGTGAAAAGCCTTCTCCGTCTCAGCCCTGAAGACACTGAAATGACCCAGCTTCCACTGCAAAAGAATTCCACAATGCCACCCCCAAGAGAATAAACTTTTCCTCACCGCTGTTCCAAACGGGTGACCTTCCGAGATGACGCCCGATCCCGGTCTACACTCTCCCACTAGGGAAAAGAACCTCTCCGCATCCCCCTGACCAAAACCCCCCACCGCACCTCCGTAAGAACTCCGTTTTCAGGTCTGAATACTGGTTATAGAGCACAGTGCGCTCAGGAAATTGCTGAACTTGCCTTCTGTCCCTTTCTCTGCCTAATGCTCTCCCATTCACTCTTTCTGAAGCTGGGACATACTGCTGTTGGATTGGGACACGATGGGCCTATATCCATGGCAGTGCAGAGCGACAGCACGCACACTGGCATCTGCAGTGTGTCAATAAAAGGTTGGAGGTGCTGGATACTGCAAAGGCCGCAGGCCCTCACCACATTCCCGCAATAGCACTGAAGACTTGCGCTCCAAAACTTGTCGTTCCCTTTAGCCAAGCTGTTCCAGGGCAGGTACAACACTGGGATCTGCCCGACAATGTGGGAAGCTGCCCAGGCATGTGCTGTACACAAAAGGCAGGACAAATCCACTGATTCCTACCCCACCAGTCTCCTCTCAATCATCAGTAAATTGACGGAAGGTATCAGTAACAGGGTTATCAAGCTGTCTCTGCTCAGTGACACCCCGTTTGGGTTCTGCCAGGGCCACTCAGCTCCTGACCTCATGACAGCCTTGGTTCAAACAGGACAAAGAAGGTGAATTCCAGAGGTGAGAGTGACTGCCCTTGAGATCAAGGCTGCATTCGACCGAGCGCGGCATCAAGGAGCCCCGGCAAAACTACCTGGCACATAGGAAGATGGTTTTGGGAGGACAATCATCTCAGCTCCAGGACATCTCTGCGGGGGTCCCTCAGGGTCGTGTCCTCAGCCCCCAAACCATCTTCAGCTACTTCATCGATGACCTTCCCTCCATCATAAGGTCAGAAGTGGGGATGTTGCACAATGTTCAGCTCCATTCGCGACCCCTCACACACTGAAACAGTGCGTGTTCACATGCAACAAGATCTGGACAATACCCAGGCTCGGGTCTGACAAGTGGCAAGTAACATTCACGCCACATAAATACCAGGCTATGACCATCTTCAACAAAAGAGACTGTAACCATCGTGCTTTGAGGTTCAAATGCGTTACCATCACTGTATCCCCACACTATCAACACCAGAATTTCAACTGGACTCACCACATAAGCACAGGAGCTACAGGAGCAGGTCAGAGGCTGGGAATCCTGCAGCGACTAACCCCGCTCCCGATTTCCCCTGCCTCCCAAAGCCTGTCCCACTATCGTCAAGGCACAAGGCAGGAGTGGGAGGGGATAATCCCCATTTGCCCTGGATCGGGGGGCAGCTCCGACAAAACTTGACAAGTTCAACTCCATCCTGGAAAAAGCAGCCCCCCGCTCGAGTGGCATCACATCCAGACATCCACTCGCCCACCACCGATGCTCAGCTGCAGCAGTGTGTACCAGCTACAAGATGCCCTGCAGGGACTCAGCAAGATTCCTCAGACAGCACCTTCCAAACCTACAGAAGGACAAGGGGCAGCAGGTACATGGGAATACCAGCGCCCTACCTGCATGCTTTCCCCACTCTGAGCCACTCCCCATCCCAACTTGGGAATATATCGGCCGATCCCTGAGTGGGGCTGGGTCCGAATCCCTGGAATTCCCTCCCTAAGGGATGGTGTATGTCTCCCCTCTACGGCACATGGACTGCAGCGGCTCAAGAAGGCAGCTCACCCCCACCTTGTCAAGGTGGGGAGAAACTAGGGATGGGGGTGATAATTGCTGGGCCCAGCCAGTGACTCCCACATCCCTCAAGTAAATAATCTACTTGTGACAGGGAAATGAGAGGGGGGAGTAGGATCGCATAGAAATCTATAAACTTCCAACAGGACAACAGCTGGTAAACACAAGAAGCACATTCCCAACGTAGGAGTGTTTTGGGGGGGGGGGGGGGGGGGTGTGCCGGTGGAACAGAACACGGGGCGACAATATGGGGTAACCCATTTCAGGCAGACCTGAGGAGAAATAGCTTCATCCAGAGAATGGTTGGTGGGTGGGGGGGGGCAGCCTGTGGGGATTCCCTGTCAGAGAAGGCAGTCAGGCCTGAAACATTGTGGTCAGAGATAATGGGAACTGCAGATGCTGGAGAATCCGAGATAACAAAGTGTGGAGCTGGATGAACACAGCAGGACAAGCAGCATCTCAGGAGCACAAAAGCTGACGTTTTGGGCCTAGACCCATCAGACAGCGGGGATGGGGTGAGGTGAGGGTTCTGGAATAAATAGGGAGAGAGGGGGAGGCGACCGAAGATGGAGAGAAAAGAAGATAGGTAGAGAGGAGAATATAGGCGGGAAGGGGATAGGTCAGTCCAGGGAAGACGGACAGGTCAAGGAGGCGGGATGGCCGGAAATATAGAATGTTTTCGAGAAGGAGCTGGATATAGCATTTGGGGCTGGAGATGTCAGCACTGGGTGGTGAAGAAGGCATGTGGGATGCTAGCTTTCATTAGCCAAGGCATACATTATAGGAGCAAAGAAATCTAGTTAAAACCTTATGAAATATTGGTGAGGCCGCAGATAGAATGCTGCGTGCGGTCCTGGTCGCTGCACTATTGCAAGTGTGACTGCACTGGAGAATGCGCGGAGGTGATTCGCCAGGATGTGCCGGAGATGAAAATGTTGTGAGCAGAGACTGGATAAGGCTGGGTTAGTATTCCCTGGAGCAGAGGCAGGGGAATCTATTTGATCATGAGGGGCCAACAATACGGTGAATCGTGATCCAGGCTGCCTCAGTGTAAGGTGAGAAGCAAACCATTTAGAGGAGATCAAAGAAAGGAAATTTTACACCCAGAGAGTGGTAGAAATATGGCATGTTCTGCCCAAGAGGGTGGTGGAGGCAGGGACCCTCGCATCTGGACTAGATTTAAAATACTGTGGACCAAGAGCAGGCAAAAGGGAATGATGTGGTTTGGTAATAAAATGTGAGGCTGGATGAACACAGCAGGCCAAGCAGCATCTCAGGAGCACAAAAGCTGACGTTTCGGGCCTAGACCCTTCATCAGAGAGGGGGATGGGGTGATGGTTCTGGAATAAATAGGGAGAGACGGGGAGGCGGACCGAAGATGGAGAGTAAAGAAGATAGGTGGAGAGGAGAGTATAGGTGGGGAGGTAGGGAGGGGATAGGTCAGTCCAGGGAAGACGGACAGGTCAAGGAGGTGGGATGAGGTTAGTAGGTAGCTGGGGGTGCGGCTTGGGGTGGGAGGAAGGGATGGGTGAGAGGAAGAACAGGTTAGAGAGGCAGAGACAGGTTGGACTGGTTTTGGGATGCAGTGGGTGGAGGGGAAGAGCTGGGCTGGTTGTGTGGTGCAGTGGGTGGAGGGGACGAACTGGGCTGGTTTAGGGATGCAGTAGGGGAAGGGGAGATTTTGAAACTGGTGAAGTCCACATTGATACCATTAGGCTGCAGGGTTCCCAGGCGGAATATGAGTTGCTGTTCCTGCAACCTGTACGATGTAGTTTGGTGTTTGTTGGCCAGCATACACATGGTGAGTCAAAAAGCCTGTTTCTATGCTGTACAATAATGACTGCTTTAGAAGGGCCACTGGACTCAAAACATTAACTCTGTTTTTCTCTCATCATAGACGCTATCAAACCCGATGGGTTTCCCCAGCAGTTTCTGTTTTAGTTTCAGATTTCCAGCATTTGCAGTTCTTTGTTTTATTTCAGTCCATTCAATTTTCATGAGAGAACTCACTCACACCAGGGAACCACCTTCAATGCATTTTATATCTTTCCTTAAGTAAGGAGACCAAAACCGCACACGGTTTACAAGCTGTGATCTCACCAATGCCCCAAATATCAGAAGCTTAAATTCCTTCCTTCAATGTTCAGTTCCTCTCGTAAGAAAGGATTGGATCCAATTAGTCATCACATTTGTCGTTCCCTCAAGGAACTCCAACATATTGGTTAAACACGACTTCTCTTTCATAAAACTTCAATGCCTTTGCCCAATAATCAGGCACTTTTCTGAGTCCCCCTGATGTAAGGAACACATGTATCTTTAATAATAGTTTCTGACCACTTCCTTCTGGCTGTGATTAAAGTGTATGCAGGGGGTGGGAGAAAGCAGGGAACTCGGGACTGAGTTAATGATCAAGCAGGATGTGACTGAATGCAACAGCAAGCTCGATGGGTTGAATGGCCTCCCCCGCTCCTATTTTCTATGTTTCCGGGACAGGTGTTAAGGCATCTGGCTTGTGCTTTCCAATTTTCTGTCTCCCTCCTTACCTGGTGTGAATAAAAAGATTTATGTCCACTATTTTGCAATACAACGGGGCTGTCCTTGAGTCTAGGGGAGTTTGGAAAATTGCAATCAAACTGCTGCACTAGAAACTTCTGTTAAAAGACCTTCACCGCTCACCCAACAAGTTCAAACAGTTTCCTTCCACCTGCCTGACCTGAAGTCCTGGCTTCACTTGAAATCCCTGCGCGAGCATTTTCGACTTTGACAATCCAGGCAGCACAGCCCGTTTCGTTCGTGCCTGGGATCTCCCGTTTTTACCCCACCGCCAGGCGTCCCGGCTGACGACCCGCAGACCCACCTGAGGGAACGACGCACGGCGAGTGGGAGCAGGCCACTCAGCATCATCCCCTCCCGTGCCCAGCCCACCACTCCACCCTCCATACCCCCGCCCCCATCCCACGGGCCGGGCTCTGCTTCGCCCAGCCTGCGCCAGATGGCCCGGGCACTGTCCCCTGTCCAGAGGCTGGAGCTGAGGTGCCCTCCCCTCGTGAGGGAGGGGTTGTCTCCCACAGTGCCTGTGCACGTACATTTGGGGGGGTGGGGGGGGATTGCAAAGCTGTTTCCCACCCCTCCACACCCACAAGATACTCACATGGAGCAGCAGGAGGCGCTCTGCTGTCTGTCCCTTTAAGGCTGGTTGGCTTGCCCACACTCCAGGTCTTTGTTGCTGGGCAGGAGGCAGGGTTCCACTTAAACTGTCACAAAAGGCATTGGGATGTGCCAGGCCGCCCTCATGCACTGGGTGGATGGCTTGCCTGGGGGGAGGGCACCTCTGATGCCCCTGTTGCTAATAGCTGCTCGTGCAAACCCAAATAAAAGCAACAAAAAGGGGGAAGGCACATGCATCAATGAAGAAACAGGCAGATGCACGCATCACAGCACCCTTTCCCTTCCTCGGGGCTTCTCTTTTTTTCTTGGCAAACCCGGACAATGCAAACCCCAGGAGTCAGATTGCAACAAGGGGCCTGCAAGCAGACAGGCTCTGCAGCCCAAAGCCCGCCCCTCACATCCGCCGCCATTGGTTGGAGGACCGACCCGGGTCCGCTGGAAACCCGGTGACGTCGACACACCCCACTGGTTGCAACACACGTCGGTCACAAAGGCGCCCGCCCACGCGGCGGCGCCCACTCCCACCATTGGCTGGAGGTGCGAATGCGGCTGCTGGCTCCGCCTCGCCAGGCTCCGGTTTCTAAATGGTCAGGCCGCACGTCGATCATAAGGAGAACCGCTCACAGGTGCGAAGGTTCCGTACGTCAATGGCGGGGGGGGGGGCGGACGGCTGCCAATTCCCATTGGTCAGGCCCCGACGTCATTCGGGGAATAGTTCCCACCCACAACCGCGCCTCACGATCCACCATTGGTCCAGAAGACACAAGGCCGGTGACATGAGATTCCAAATGGACAGACAGCACGTCAATCAAACCATTGACCCCCCCATTCCCCAACGGAAGTTTCGAAACGAACAACCAACCACAGGGACAGCCCGCCCCTGTGAACCAATGATTGGAGCGTCCGCACTGCAGATCCGGGCAAACGACTGGTTGGTGCGGGCGTACCATTCAACCACCAGTCCAATCGGAAACGGCACCGCCTTCGAGCGGCGCCATGCCATTGGTAGGACGAACCTCCGTGACGTACCGCGGGCGTAGAGTGGGCGGAAGGCGAGTCCGTCAATGAGCGGTCACAGTTCCCATCAATCATGCAATCCCCGCCCTGCTCGCGCCGTACCTGTCGCCAGTGGTGGGGTGTCGGATCACGTCACGCGCAATCCGCTGACGGTTCTGCCAGTTTATTGGTCACACACTCGGTCCAACACAAAATGGCCACGCCCATCAGCGTGATTGGCCGCGACGTTCTATCATTGGATGGAGGAGCGCGCCAATGAACGCCGAGGAAGGGGCCGTCAACGGCGCGAAGTGACGTCAACGCGCTAACGGTCGAAGCGGTGGCGGATTGGGGGGGAGGGGAGAAGCGTCCTCCACTAAAAACATCTGAGCGGTGGTGATAGACACTGCGGCCTTCACTCTCCACCGGGAATGAGGGAATAAAGAGACCGCGGACGGAAGGAGGGGAAATAAAAGGATCAAGGTATAAATGGGATTCAGTGGCGGAGTGCCAGTGCGCATGCGTCTATCCATACGCGGGCGGGCCGGACGCGCAGGCGCAGTTCCTCCATTGTGATTGGGGGGAAATGTCACATGATCTTGCTCCTGCCCCTCACACTCAATGTTGCAGTGTCCTCTCTGCGCCCCCCACACCCCCGTCCCCCATCCCAGCCTCTAGGGGAGGGTCACCGTGCTCCTACTCCCATTACAAGCAAGTTACTGATCCTCATTGTGTCCGAGATAATGGGAACTGCAGATGCTGGAGAATCCAAGATAATAAAGTGTGAGGCTGGATGAACACAGCAGGCCGAGCAGCATCTCAGGAGCACAAAAGCTGACGTTTCGGGCCTAGACCCTTAATCAATGTCCTTTATCTGATTACACATAAGTATGCAGACACTGCCTTAAAACTTCCTGCCCAACTAGAATTAGGTGTAAAACTTTGTAACTCCTTATCTTCCTACAGATCGGTATGCAGACATTGCCTTATGCTTCCTGCCTGAATAGAATTAGAGATTCTTCAGACGACATGTCCACCATGGGCCTCCTGCAGTGCCTCAATGATGCCACCCGAAGGTTGCGGCTTGGGGTGGGAGGAAGGGATGGGTGAGAGGAAGAACAGGTTAGGGAGGCAGAGGCAGGCTGGGCTGGTTTTGGGATGCAGTGGGTGGAGGGGACGAACTGGGCTGGTTTAGGGATGCGGTGGGGGAAGGGGAGATTTTGAAGCTGGTGAAGTCCACATTGATACCATTAGGCTGTAGGGTTCCCAAACGGAATATGAGTTGCTGTTCCTGCAACCTTCGGGTGGCATCATTGAGGCACTGCAGGAGGCCCATGATGGACATGTCATCTAGAGAATGGGAGGGGGAGTTGAAGTGGTTCACAACTGGGAGGTGCAGTTGTTTATTGCGAACTGAGCGGAGGTGTTCTGCAAAGCGGTCCCCAAGCCTCCGCTTGGTTTCCCCAATGGAGAGGCCATCTGCATGAGGAGTTCCCATTAGTAGCTCCTATTATCTCTGATACGTATCTTTATTTATGGTCATCGTAATAACACGATTTCAGGCAAAACCTGTACTCTGTATAAACAGCATATTGTCTTGTAGGGCCTGGCAGAAATTCCTAAAACCAAATGGAATGAGTGTACAGCTGATGATTATATGTTAGTTCAAGGCCAGTTGGTGAGCACTTTATCCTTTGTGTTTCAAAACTGCCCAGGACCCTTGGTATCTCCTTCTCCTGTTCCCACTCACCAGGTCTTGTCATCACTCGGGCTGCTTTTACCAACAGCCAAGTTATTTTATCCACTGACAGTCTTCATCAGCAGCTTTCTTTTCTCCCATTATACATTCCTTCATTGGCCCAACAACTGCTCTTCTTTCTCTCTCCCTTCCTCTCTTCCCACCGCCCCCCCCATACCCTGCAAGCTCTTGCTCTCGCTTTCTTTTTCTCCCCCCCACCCCCCACGTGGTCTCTCTCTTTGGGCTCCGTCCCCACCTTCTTTTTACTCTCCCACCACCATTTTCAATTTATATACCACCTTTGCCATTTCGTGCTGAAGAAGGGTCGCTGTTGACTGTGCTTTCTCTCCACCGATGTCACCAGCCTGCCGAGTCATTCTGGCTATTTCTGCTTTTGTTTAAGATTTCCAGCCTCCATAGTTCTTTATTTACTGGCATATATATAGTAACGACTTGGAGTGAGCTGATAATTGTGCCCCACTGTTGTGTAAACTGCCACAGATTGTATAAAACCCCAGTCAGACCATCCAAATGACTCATTTGCCTGGTCTACTGCTACTGAAGACAAAAGCAATTCACACCAGGTTTTGTTAGGAATAGAAAAATAAATAATATTATCCCTCTCTTAATCTTAAACAAGAGCATGAGCTGAAAGGATTCTCAATCTGTCACTATGTCCCTTAAACAATAATATCCTTCCAAAGCCCCAGATACATACACACATGCACACTCAATCATGATTAAGACAAGAAAAAAGACACATGGTGTTAGGTTCGTTTTCAGAGACCCTCATGGACTTGATGCAATAACAAGACACTGACCTGTTTAGAAAAACACAAATCCTTTTATTACAGAGCAAGTACAAGCTGTGAAGAATCACCGTACTTCACCCGGCACAGAGTGCAGAGTCTCGTAAGTAATTCTCCCTGAGCAGCGGACAGTCCGCACTTTTTATACTTTACTAAGTACATAATACATAAAACAATTTCACATCTCACAATAACATGATACATGAAACAATTATTACAACAGACGAAGACAGGATACAAAATAATTATTACATCAAGAACATAAAAGACTAGGATATAGTATCGATCGTTCGTGAAATGGCTGCTCATGGCAGGAGGCAATTTCAAGTTGTTAACAAGACAGATTGTAATTTCAAGTTGCCGATGTGTCTGGCTTGAACAAAGTCAGTGCCCTGGCCCCTTTGTCAGGGACAGAAGTTACATCAGAAGTCTCACACCTTTTAAAAATATTCCTCACTTAACCTTATTTGAGACAGTTTAACTCTAATTTTATTCAGCCAGGAAGCTTAAGGCAGTGTCTGCATACTGATCTGTAGGAAGATAAGGAGTTACAAAGTTTTACACCTAATTCTAGTTGGGCAGGAAGTTTTAAGGCAGTGTCTGCATACTTATGTGTAGGCAGATAAAGGACATTGATTTATAGAAATATAGAAATCAATGGGATGTTATCCCAATAACATCTCAACGGTTTAACACATACACTGTGGGTGTTAAAATATTGAGAGATCAAACAAGATTCTGAAGGTCAGAGGCCAGCACTACAAAGTAAAGAGTTAATTTCTCTGTGTCCTTGTGGTTTTTCTTTGCAATGATGATGTGCAGTTGCATTGTAGGGTGACAGCCAATTTTTGATCCAGTGGTTGGTGAGATGAATTTCAGTGTTGCTCATTTTGTGACTCATTCTTTTAAGGTTTGTTTTTGTTTTTTTTTCTCCACGCAGGGAGGGAGAAGAGGAGGAGAGAGATAGATGCTTTCTGCCTACAGGCTCTGAAGGTTTCTTCTCGACTGCTGTTCCTGAAACATTTGGCATTTTAATGTCCTGTAGTTCAGCCCAACCAGAGGGCTATTGTCTGGTGAAATTTCCTAAACTCAAAAGACCATCAAGTGATGCTCAGTCTCTGAATTCTCCCTGTTAATGCTTCAAAGCGCAACACTGTCAATGCTTTTCCATCAAGCTTTCAGACATGATGTGAGGCTTCTCTGGAACAGGTAGAACTTCAGCCCAGGCCTTCCAGCTCAGAGGTAGGGGCACAACCAGTGCACCAAAAGAGCCCAAAATCAAATTGTATTGCCTGCTTGGTAATATTATGACTTGATTTCAAAGTGAAAAATACCCCGTTTATTCCAGATGTATCAGTCTAACTTACAAGTTGTTGTCCCAAAAAAGAAAAGATCCCATCTATTACAATTTGCATTTTTTAATTCATTTTGGGGACCGAGGCATTGCTGCCTGGGCCAATATTTATTGCCTGACGTTAGTCGACCCTTAAACAGTCATCCATTTTGTGTCAGGGAGGGAATTCCAAGATTTTGATGCAGCGACACTGAATGAACAGTGATACGGTATGTTTCCAAGTCAGGATGGTGAGCGGCTTGGAGGTTGGCGTTCCCATGTGTGGGCTGCCCTTGTCCTTCCCGATGGAAGCGGCCTTAGGGTTTGGAAGGTGCTGTCTGAGGATCTTTGGTGAGTTTCTGCGGTGCATCTTGTAGATGGTATACACTGCTGTTACTGAGCATCGGTGGTAGAGGGAGCGGGTGATTGTGAATGTGGTGTCAATCAAGCAAGCTGCTGTGTCCTAAATATTGTCAAGCTTCTCGAGTACTGTTGGAGCTGCCCCTATCCACACAAGTGGGGAGTGTTCCCTCCCCCTCCTGCCTTGTGCCTTGTCGATGGTGGGACAGGGCTTTGCGGAGTCAGGAGGTGAGTTACTCGCTGCACGATTCCCAGCCTCTGACCTGCTGCTGTAGCCACTTTGTTTATGTGGCTGGGTCTGCGTCAGTTTGTGGTCAGTGGTAACCCCCCCAGGATGTTGATGGGGTGCAGGGTGGTGGGATTCAGTGGTGATAACACCATTGAATGTCATGTGGGCAAGGGTTAGATTCTGAATGGTAAACCCCAGGGTGTTGATAGTTGGGGGGATCCCATTACCATCCTCCTGCCTTGTCGATGGTGGGACACGCTTTGGGGAGTTAGGAGGATGGTAATATTGAATGTGAAGACAAAGTGTTGTTGAAGATGGTCAATGAGTGAGATTTGTGCAGTGACAGTGTCACTTGCTACTTCTCAGCCCATGTCTGGATATTGTCCAGATCTTGTAGCATTTGAACATGGATTGCTTCAGTATCCGAGGAATCACAAATGGAGCTGAACATTGTGCAATCATTGTCGAATATCCCCACTTCTGACCTTATGATGGAAGGTAGGTCATTGATGAAGCAGCTGAAGATGGCTGGGACTAGGATACTACCGTCAGAAACTCCTGCAGAGATGTCCTGGAGCTGAGATGACTGACCTCCAACAACCACAACCATCTTCCTATGTGTCAGGTGTGACTCCAAACACCGGAGGGCTTGCCTCCAGATTCCATTTTTGCTGGGGCTCCTTGATGCCACACATGGTTGAATACAGCGTTGATGTTGAGGGCTGTCACTCTCGCCTCCCGTGTGGAATTCAGCCCTTTTGTCCACGTTTGAACTAATGTCAGGAGCTGAGTGGCCCTGGCAGAACCCAAACTAGGTGTCACTGAGCAGCTGCTGCTTCGTAACACCTTCCATCACTTTCCTGACAATCAGGAATAGACTGAAGGGGCAGTAATTGGCCGGGTTGGATTTGCCCTGCTTTTCTGTGTACAAGACACAACTTGGATGATTTTCCACATTGTCGGGTAGACACCAGTGTACTGGAATGCCTTGGCTAGGGGAGCAGCAAGTTCTGGAACACAAGTCTTTGCCAGAATATTGTCAGGGCCCATAGCTTTTGCAGTATCTGGTGCCTCCAGCTGTTTCTTGATATCATGTGGAGTGAGTCAAATTGGCTGAAGACTGGTATCTGTGATGCTGGGGTCCACTGGAGGAGGCTGCGATGGATCATCCACTCGGCACTTCTGGCTGAAGATTGCTACAAAAAGTTTTGCCTTATCTTTTGCACTGACGTTCTGGCTTGTCCATCCTCGAGGAGGGGGCTATTTGGGGAGCTTCCTCCTCCAGTGAGCTGTTTAATTTCCACCACCATTCCTAACTGGATGTGGCTGGACTGCAGAGCTTAGATCTGTGTACCACTTGGCACTTTTAGCTCAGCTCTGGAGTCCTGCCACATCCAGTCAGGGATGTCTCATTTGGCCCTTAGGCAGCAGTTTGGCAACAGATTTGTGAGACAAGTCAGAGCCCATGGAGTAAAAGGGACAGTAGCAACATGAATATAAACTGGTCTGAGGGATAGGAAACAACATGCAGTGGTCAGTGCGTCATTCCTGGACTGGATGGAACGTTTGAAGTGGAGGTCCCCAGTTGTTGGGACCATTGCTTTTCCTGATATATCACTGATCTATACCCTGGTGGGGACAGTTTTGAAGATTGGAGATGATCCAAAGCATTGTCATTTGTTGAGGAGAACAGTGTAGTTCAAAAGTACATCAGTGAGTTGGTGAAATGGGCAAACAGGTGGCAGATGAAGTTCAACACAGAGAACAGCGAGATGACACATTTTGGTCAAAAAACAGGATGAGGTAAAGACTAAAGGAGATGACAGCCGTTAATAAATCATTCAGTACCCCTTGGCCTTATTATTAGAGGAGTAGAACACAACAGCAAGGCTGTGGTGAAGCTGAACAGGACACTGGTTAGACTTCAACTGGAAGACTGTGGACCATTTTCAGAAAGGATACAAACAACTGGAGAGGTTGCAGAAGAAAGTTTTGAGAATTATACAAAGAGGAAGCATGAGAAAATGTTAACGCATAAGATAGGCATTTCATAAGTAAATTAGGGGCAAAGGGATAAGCAGAGAACAGAGTGTGGCCCATGATGGACTTTATTGGATGGAGCCAAAAGACATACATTAAGTTTTAAATGAGTATTCATGATAGGGGAGAAATGAGCAAGGGAGGGCGTGAAATCTGATAGAAACCTATAGAATTCCAACAAGACTAAACAGGGTCAGCGCAGAAGGATGTTCCCGATGACTGGGGTGGTTCGAGGTGGAGGGGTTGGGGCATCCGGAACCAGGGGGTGACAGTCTAGAGGAGACTGGTGTAGGACTGAGATGAGGAGAAATGGCTTCACCCAGAGAGTGGGGGAGCCTGTGGGATTCTCTGTCACAGGAAGCGTTCAGGGCCAAAGCATTGATTAGATTAGATTAGATTAGATTCCCTACAGTGTGGAAACAGGCCCTTCAGCCCAACAAGTCCACACTGCCCCTTGAAGCATCCCACCCAGACCCATCCCCTATAACCCACACACCCCTGAACACTATGGGCTATTTAGCATGGCCGATCCACCTAGCCTGCACATCTTTGGACTGTGGGAGGAAACCGGAGCACCCGGAGGAAGTTAGATAACAGATCTTAGAGTTAAAGGGAATGGGGGACACAGGGGACAGAGTTAAATGATCGGCCATGATCCTGTTGAATAGCAGAGCAGGCTTGAGGGGCTGATCAAGAATCTGTTTGAAAATATACCACAAGGATTCTACCCACACAGCTGCTGTGGCAAGGAGTTCCAGAGATACACAACCCTCAGAGAGAAGAAGTTCCTCCTTATCTCAGTCTTCATTTGGCGCCCTTTTATCCTGAGACTATGATGCTCTGGTCCTAGTCACTCCCATGATAGGGAAGCATTCTCTCAGCATTTACTTCAGCGAGTACAGTTGCAACCTATTTAAACTTAGCTCATCTGTACCGGGGACCGAGGAGCAAGTTAGACTTACGGGATCATAACAATTATTTGGACAGCGGGTGCAGTCTCAATGGGCCGAGAGGCCTCCCCAGGGGATAGTCTGAGAAGCAGTTTGGATGAAGAGTCAATGAACTCAAAATGTTGATTCTGCTTTCTCCCCACAGAGACAGGCAGACCTGCTGAGTTTCGCCTACAATTTCTGTTTCAGTTCAGGAGAGATGTTAGGAAGCACTTTGAGACAGAAAGAGACTAGATGTTTGGAACTATCTTCTACAAGTAGCACTGGATGCAGGATTAGTTGGTCATTTTAGATCTGAAATAGGTATTTTTTTATTAAGCAAATGTATTGAATGATAAGGGCCAAAGGCTGGTACTGTGGAGCTAAGCTGCTTGCATCTAAAAGGACAAAAGCAGCAGATACATGGAAACACGAGTCCCTGCAAGTTCCCCCGACCCACTCATCATCCTGACTTGGAAATACACCAGTGATGCTGATAACAAGGGGTCAGCTGGCTGAACCTCATAAAATAAGAGTTCCCTGAGGTGGTTGTCAATCTCGTCCAATCAGGGAGCCCTGACTGACATAAAAGGATAAATGTCAGGGATATTGATCCCCTGGATGCCTGACGCAGTGAGAGGCTGTGCTATTGACAACAGTTATGCATTTGTAAATAAAGGGTGATCAGGAATGGGATGCCAGCGTCTGAAGAGTTTTTGACAGTGAGAGTAATGCATGATCCTGAAGAAACTCGCTCACAGCAGTCATTTTGAAGTAGAGGGTAAACATTTTCTTACATCATGCCTCCGTTTGGAAAACTTGACTTGTTCAACCTTGTCATTGAGGACTGGGCCCAGTATGTGGAAAGAATGCTTTACTTTTTCCAGACATTGTGGCAAGTAATTCTCCTGAAATCCTGTGGGTCTGTAGCTTTTTCTGTCATTAGGAGCCCAACATGCACTGACGCACCAGATACTAAAAACTTTCAAGAATTAATGTACATAGCTAAAAAATATTATGTCCCCAAGCCTCCTGTAATTCAGAGACACTGTTGCTTATACTTGGCAATTCGAGAGCCAGGGAAATCATATCAGGATTCGTGATAAGGGTAAGATGACTGGTAGAGGTCTGTGAATTTTGTTTAACTCTTAATGAGATGTCTAGAGATCATACAGTATGTGAGATTAATGACATGATTGTGCAAAAATGCCGACTCGCTGAAACTCAGCTAGACGTCAAACGGGCACTACAACTAGCTTTATCATTGGAATGTATAGCATGTGGAGCAAGTGAGTTGCTGGGCATTCCGATGGAATTGGACACCCTCGCCAGTCCGACTGAGCTTGGGCATCACCACTTGAGTGAAAGCAATTGCATAGCCTCACTCAGGAAATCTCCTGATCAGACGGACTCTATGTCAGTCCACAGTGTCTGCCAAACCATTACAGCTTTCTTCATGATCCTGCCCACTAAGGCATTGTAATTGTTAAGACCGTAAGATATGGGAGCAGAAATTAGGCCATTCGGCCCATCGAGTCTGCTCTGCCATTCAATCATGGCTGATAAGTTCCTCAACCCCATTCTCCTGCTATAAGACATAGGAGCAGAAATTATGCAGATTCAGGACAGCAGCAGAGCCTTACTAGACTTAAATGGAGTAAGATAACTCATAGACCGGTATCCAAGAGGGTGTCCAGGAGAATTCTTACACAGGAAATCCCACTAGTATCCAATTTGGAACAGTTAAATTGCTCAGCAACAGTCAGGATAAATGTCTGATTAGATGGTCACCCGTTTGAAACGGAGTTCGATACTGGTGCGGCTTTACCTGTGATCGCAGAACCAGTTTTTATTAAAATTCGCTCTGGATTCCAACCTTTAAATTTGCACAAGACTTCAGCTCGGCTGAGAACCTATACCAGGAGCCATGGCAGATGGAGGGAGCAATCTATATTTCGCTGTCTCATGAAAGGCAGCTAATTCGGTTACCAGTGATTGTAGTAGGAGGCCTGGGCCCCAAGCTTAATGGAGCAAAATTGGTTCTGAGGGATTCACCTCGACTGGCTCAACATTTTTTAGTTTTAAAGAAATGGCTGCCTTAAATCCTAACTAAGTATCCGGAAGGTTTTCAGGAAGATCTGGGGACTATCAGTGGAGCCAAAGTGACTTTGCATATTGACCGGGAAGCAATTCCGTGATTCTGCCAGGCCCACCCGGTGCCATTTCCCTTGGGGAAAAAGTAAAAGCAGAAGTCAGAAGACCGGAAAGTGAAGGAATCCTCAAACCAGTCCGATCAGCAGAATGGGCAGTACCATTTGGACCAATTTTGTCGCCAGATGGGTCAGTTCACCTTTGTGGGGATTTTAAACAAATAGCAAACTGGTTTTTGCAGCTGGATTAAAAACCCAGTCCCTTGCACAGAGGTTTGTATGTGCAAAGCAGGCAGGGGGTGCTGTCCCTAATGAAGCTGGACATCAGCCACATTTACTTGCAATTGCATTTGGACCAAGATTTCAAGAATTATACCACAATTAATACCCAAAAGGTATTGTATCAATACACGAGATCACCATTTGGTGTATCACCTGCATGTTCAATTTTTCAGATGATGGTAAACATTTTGCAAGGTCTTCCTTAGGTTTCCCTTCCCCTACACAATAGGGAGCACTTGGAGAACTTGGATATAGCCCTAAGCCATTTTTCCAAGGCCAGTGTACACTGAAAAAGGGAAAAATGTCTGTTCCAGGCCTTCCAAGTGGCTTACTTAGGCTCCAGTGTCGATAAGACTAGGTTACACCCATTGGAAAAGATGCTGTGTCTCCAAGTCTGTCCAGGAGCGTAGGTCATTTCTGAGTCGGGTAAATAATTATGGGCAGCTCATACACAAACTGGTATCCAGCCTGGCACCACGGCATCAACTCCTAAAACCCGGTCACCCTTGGAAATGGTCTCATAGGCAGGCCCTAACAACCATCATCCTTGAATGGGTTGCAACACTATGATCCCGAGAATATCTGGTAATGATGTGCAATGCCTCCCCTGTAGGGCATCGGGGTGGTATTAGCTCATGGGCATTCCCCTCCAGTGGGCCACCTAATAGCTAGTGCGGAGGTAAATATGGCCACATAGAAGAAGGATTGGTGGTCATATTTGGAGTGAGAAAGTTCCACTCATAGCTTTATGGGTGAAAATTCATGACAATCACGGACCACAGAGTCCTAGCTCCAATATTAGTTGAACACCGGCCGGGAGAGTTAGCAGATTTACCACTCAACACTCGCTGATAATTATCAGACTTTCGACGCAGAAGGATGCTGTCCTATCCAAACTGAAACCTTTTTGGACCTGGAAAGACCAGCTGACAGTAGGGGGGGCAGCACATTGTTATGGGGAGCAAGAGTGACTGTCCCGATTAAAAAATGCTGACAAATACTGGCTGAACTCCATGTGGTCTATTCAGGGGTCTCCCTGAAAAGGAAGTGAAGATATTGGCGAGATGTTATGTCAGGTGGCCAGTCTTGGACACAGACATGGCCGCGTTGGTGGGGACAGTGCCCAGAATGTCAATGGGGACAAAAATTACCACAAGCAGCTCTCTCCCACATTTCTGGGAATGGCTGCGTGAACCCCGAACTCAGTTACACATCGACAATGGTGGTCCTTTCGTAGATTCAATGTTTTTAGTCATTGTAGACACACATTAACAGTGGTCAGATGCACATAGAGTCCATTTGTCTGGAGCAATGTTAGTAAAACTGCACACATCTTTTGTACGCAGAGTACTGGCGGTATTGGGCTTGGATAATGGGCCATCGTTCACCAGCAGAAACTTTACTTATCTCTTAATACATCGAATCCCATTCAACTTTAGGGCAGTTCCCACTCATTATCCAACGGCCTGGCGGAAAAAGCAGTCCAAACATTGAAAGTTGGACTGTAGCCTCACTAGATACCAGACTGTCACAGTTCTTGTTTGATTATGAGACCACCCCACATGCAACTACAGGAATAGCTCCAGCAGTGATGCTAAGGGGGAGAAGAATTCACACCAGGCTAAGTCTGATCTTCCCAGGGTGAAGCAGCATCAGGAACTCCAATGCCAAACACAAAACTCTTCCAAGCAAAGGACAGTATGATATAGGGATATTGGTGCCAAAACCATGGAAATGGCCTGGCACGGATAAGAGGCATGATCAACATGAGAATAGGACTGGTGACTTTTAAAGTTTGAGTGGGTGCAACTGTCCTGAATACAATAGAACAAGACCCATTGTGTCTGCCTGCTTCTGCCCCACGAACTCATCTCCACCTATCTTGACTCCATTTTCTCCCCCTTGGTCCAGGAATTCCCCGCCTATGTACATGACACCACCGATGCCCTCTACTTCTTCCAGAACTTCCCGGTCCCCAACACCTCATCTTTACCATGGACGTCCAGTCCCTATATACCTGCATTCTCCACGCAGATGGCCTAAAGGCCCTCCACTTCTTCCTATCCTACAGTCCCACCCAGTCCCCCTCCATTGACACCCTGATCCGCCTAGCCGAACTGGTCCTCACCCTCAACAACTTCTCTTTCAATTCCTCCCACTTCCTACAGACAAAGCGGGTGGTCATGGGTACCTACATGGGCCCAAGCTATGCCTGCCTCTTTGTAGGTTACGTGGAACAATCCCTCTTCCGTACCTCCGCTGGCCCTAAACCCCACCTCTTCCTCCATTACACTGATGACTGTTTCAGCACTGCCTCGTGCTCCCATGAGGAGCTCGAACAGGTCATCCACTTCACCAACACCTTCCACCCCAACCTTAAGTTCACCTGGGCCATCTCCAACACATCCCTCACCTTCCTGCAGTGGTTCAAGAGGGCAGCACATCCCCACCTTCTGAAGGGGGACAACTAGGGACGGGGCGATAAATATACCTGCCAGGTAATAACAGCAAGGTACAGGGTGGCTGTGGATTCTGGAAGTTGGGGTAATGCTCTTGAGAATCAGGGCCAGTGTGTTCAGGCCAGATTTCAGGAAGCAGTTGGACAAAGGAAAAAATGCCCTGGATCCTCATTGGCGGGGGGGGTGCGTGAAGACGACAGTCCTTGGTTTCCCATTGGCGGGTGTTAACGTCAATCTTTATGATTTGTGGGCGGTACTACGGTCCCGGGGTTCCCATTGGTGACGGTGGATGTCAATCACTATTTCAAGGGTGGGATAGCCCTTTCTTGTCGGTAGGGGAGGTCGATGTCATTGGCCGCCTTCCCGCGGTCCACTCAACTCATTGGCAGGCGGCCACGCCAATCATACATGCCGGCTGCCTGCCACATCTCCATTGGCGGAAAGCGACGTCACACATCTACATGGTTAGGGGACGGATCGAGGAACTTATTGGGGAAGGATGACGTCAATCAGGCAGTACCGGTTCGAGTCGACGCCCCCGCTCCCTATTGGCGGACAGGGACATCAATCGTCCTCATCCCGTGGGTTGAACGATGACCTTTGCTCCTGATTGGCGAAGGCAGGCATCAATCACACGCCGCGCCAGGGTCACGTGTTGAGAGGAGGTCGCCCGCTGTCCGGTAGGTTCGTGATTCTGTATCTTGTATTTCTTGCTGTTTTCCACCCCCGCCACCCCGTTTCTCCATTTCCTTTCCCTCACCCGTGCACAGGCCCTACGATTACAGGAGCGCTGTCCAGTTTTGACTTTTAACCCGTCCCCTCTCCCGACCGTTATTCACGGGGCGGCATCTGGAGAAGGGCAGTTTCCCCACCACTCTGAGCATGCGCGGTGCCGGCTCCAGGGGCATGCGCAGTTAACGCCCTCTTCCTCGGTCAGTGCAACATTACCCCCACCCCAAAAATACACACACTGTCAATGCAAAATTGACTCCCCCAACACACACTCAATGTAAAGCTACCCCTCCCACACACAAAATGCAAAATTAATTCTCCCTCACACACAGTGCAAAATTAATTCCCCCCCCACACACACATTCAGTGCAAAATTAACACAATCTCCCCCCCCCCACCCCCTCCGACAAACTCTCTGTGCAAAATAAATGTGAAAACAAGGTGTAGAGCTGGATGAACACAGCAGGCCAAGCAGCATCAGAGGAGCAGGAAAGCTGACATTTCGGGCCTAAACCCTTCTTCACCTTGTTATCTCAGTATCTCCAGCATCTGCAGTTCCTGCTGTCCCTGTACAAAGTAAATGTTGAAAGGCACACACACTCTCAAAATCGCAGGATCCGAACAGACAGCTTCTTTATCATTGACAGCTACGGCTGAGTTGCCAGAATACTGGACACTGGCTAATGTTGTCCCTATATTGAAGTAAAGCTGCGAGGTGAGGCTGACAGCAGTTGTGAGAGGAGATTCTGACAGACAGGGTCTACGTGCTTTTGCAAAGGCAGGAACTGATTAGGGATTGTCAGCACAGCTTTGTGCTTGGGGCATTGTATCACACAAAGTTGATTAAGTTTTTCGAAGAGGTGACCAAGAATTACGTTTAAAAGACATTTGAACAGGTACATGGACTGGAAAGAGAAGGAAAGGTATGAGGGATATAGGCCAAACACAGGCAAATCGCACTAATTTATCTTGGGGAAACTGGGTCGGCATGGACAAGTTGAGCCAAAGAGTCTGTTTCCACAGTGTAATTCTATGACTCTCAGTGCAAAATTAAGAGCTCTCCTACATACATAGACGATCTCAGTGCAGAATTAAGATTCGATACAGACTCAGTACAAAATTAACCCACACACACACACAGCAGTGCACAGACACTCAGTACGGTGGAATTCATTGCCACAAAGAAGTGTGGAGGCCAAAGCATTAAATGGCACTAAGACAGAGTTAGGGAACTTCCTGTTCATTAAGGGAGGGGATCAGAAGTTGTGGGGAGAAAGCAGGAGAATGGGGTTGAGAAACATATCAAACGATGGAGCAGACTCAATCAGCCTGAATGGCCTTATTCTGCTCCTATGTCATGATGATCTCAGTTCATAATCTCCGTTTCTCCATCACTGTCCAGAGTTTGCACTAAATGTGTTTCAGGTTGTTGGGCACTAAGCATGACAGGTGTAGAGCGAGAAGCAGAAAGAGACATGTCGTGATTTTTCTGGACTCTGCTCAGGGACTACCCCTTCTCTGTCATTGGCTTATACCAGCGTCGCAATTTGCACCTGGGAGAGGGGAAGTGATGGTCTAATGGTATTATCGATGGACTGTTAATCCAGAGACCTAGGTAACATTCTGGGGTCTAGTGTTTGAATCCACCCACAGCAGATGGTGGAGTTTCAATTCAGTAACAATCTGGAGTTAAAAGTCTCATGATGAAGTCATTGTCAATTGTTGGAAAAACCCATCTGGTCCATCAATGTTGTTTAGGGAATTAAACTGCCATCCTTACTCGGTCTGGCCTACATGTGACTCACAGCAATGTAGTTGACCCCTTCCAGGCAATTAGGGATGGGCAGTAAATGCTGGTCCAGCCAGCGATGAACGAATAGGAAAAAGCACCCCCTGTCCATCAGCTTCCCGAATGGGTGAAGTCCCTTTGCTGTTTCTCTGATTCCCCGAACCTACAACAGCATAAACACAAGGTGTAGGAGCAATCGAATCTGCTTCACCTGTCAATATGAGCAACACTGAGTCTGAACTCCAGTGTCACACCCTTTCCCTGTATCCCTCAAATCCGTAAGAGAAAACGTCTGTCCCGGCCTCCAAACAACAGATCATCCGTGACTCTTTGAGGCAGGGAATTCCAACAACTCACCAGCCCTCGAGTGAACGAATTACAGAGTCATAGAGATGTACAGCATGGAAACAGACTCTTGGGTCCAACTCATCTAATGCCCACCAGATATCCTAAATCATATTGGCCAGCATTTGGCCGATATCCCTCTAAACCCTTCTTATTCCTGTTTCCCCATCCAGATTCCTTTTAAATGTTGTAATTGTTCCAACTTCCACTGCTTCGTCGGGTAGCTCATTCCATACACGTATTCCTTCTCTCAGTCTGAGGTGATTACCCCCTTACCCTGAGTCTGTGGCCCCTCTGTGTTCTAGGTTCCCCAGCCCAGAGACCTGGGGGGAAATAATCTCTCGGTGTCTATCCTCGTCAAGCTGCTTCTGAATCTCGTCTACCTCCAAAAGATCACCTTCTGTCCTCCAAAACTATCAGCCCACTTTATTCAGCCCTTCATCTCAGGGCCCAGCAGAAGCAAATCACTGCAGATTAAATAAAAACAGAAGGTGCAGGGGAAACTCAAGTCAGGCAGCATCTGCACAGAGAGAAACCGAGTTAGCATTTCGAGACGAGGTTAGACTCTTTCTCAGGACCCGAGTACTCAAAACATTACCTCTGTCTCTCTCTCTCTCTCTCTCTCGGCAGGTCTGCCGAGTTCCCCAGCAATTTCTGTGTTCCCTTCCCCAGTCTCTTGTGAGGCTTTGCTGGGATTGCATCCAGGGAGTTATCCAAGATTAGCTGCTTTTTTCTATCTGTTAACACACCTGTAGCAAGACTCTCCTGCCCCACAACCTCTATCCTTTCCCCTGAACCACAGCCCTAGGCATGCTGCAGGGTCGTCCCCTTGTTCGACATGGCACAGGGGCCTAACTCCAGGTGTGGTCTCACCAAGGCCCTGTACAACTGAAGCAAGACCTCCACAGAGCCATTGAATCATACAGTACAGAAGAAACCCTTCGGCCCATCGAGCCTGTGCTGACCTATCTACCCGAGTCCCATTTTCCAGCACTTGGCCCATAATGGGATGTTCTGACATTTCAAGTACTGACTCGGATACTTGTTTTAAAGGTTGTGCAGTTTCCTGCCTGATCCCCCCCCCTCAAATTCTCTCTAAATCTCCTGCCTTCCACCTTAAAATGATGTCCCTTGTTAGTGACCCTTCAAAGAGGGGCAACAGCTGCTTTCTATTCACCATGTTCATGCCTGTCATAATCTTACCCACCTCTATCAAGTTCCCTCTCAGTCTGCTCCACTCCAAAGGAAACAACCTGAACTTATCCAGTACTCTTCATCGTCAAATATGCTCCATTCCAGGCAACATCCTGGTAATCTCCTCTGCAAACCCCTCTCTCCAGAACGATCACATCCTTCCTTTAGTGCGATCTTCAGTGGACCACGACTTACTCTGAGATTACACCCTCTGGTACTAGACTCTCCCACAAGGGGGAAAACAACCTGTCCACATCTCCCCTGTCAGGATTCCCCCGCCCGAGAATGTTGTGTGTTTTAATAAGCTCACCTCACATTATTCTCAACTCCAAACAGTACACAGCCAGCCCTCTCAACCTCTCTTCATAAGACAATCCCTGTATCCCCAGAATCACCCCCCAAGCTCTGAACCGCCTCCAACGACAGTCGACCTCTGATTAGTTACGGGACCCCAAAACTGTTCGCAGTATTCCAGTTGTGGTCTGACCAGTAGAGTTTTAGCAAAACCCCATATGTTTATACTCCGTTCCCTTTCAAATAAAGCTTAAAACGGTAGGTGAAGTGCTATTTAAATAGTGACATGTTGGGACGTATGGATGTAAAACGGGGTCTGAGTATCCTTGTGCACCAGTCTGTTGAGACCACACCAGGAGTATTGTGCATCGTTTTGGTCTCCTTATCTGAGAGAGGATATTCTTGGCATAGAGGGAGTGCAGTGGAGGTTCACGAGGAGGATGTTAGCAATATCAGAGTAGGAGGATTGTCCCAGGTTCATCCGGATCTGTATTCACTGCAGTTCAGAGGAATGAGAGGGGTTCTGATTGAAATGTATACAGTTTTAACAGGGCTGGACAGACCAGATTTGGGGGGATGCTTCCCCTCCCTGGTTGGGGAGTCTAGAACGAAAGGTGACAGTCTCAGGATATTGGTTGGGACTGCAGGGGACAGAGGCTGGTGGTGGAGGGATGTTTTTCAGACTGGAGGTGTGCCACCAGGATCGGTGCTGGACCCACTGCTTTTTGTCATTCATATAAATGATTTGGATGTGAATTAGGAGGCACAGTTAGTAAGTTTGCAGATGACACCAAAAGAGTGGCGTGGTGGACAGTGAGAAGGATCATCAGTACAACGGGACCTTGATCAGATGGGCCAATAGGCTGAGGAGTGGCAGACGGAGTTTAATTTCGATTAATGTGAGGTGTTGCATTTTGGTAAGGTAAATCAGGGCAGGACTTGTACAGTAAGCGGTAGGACCTGGGAAGTATTGCCAAACAAAGAGGCTGAGGACGCAGTGCATAACTCCTTGAAAGTGGAATAAAGCTAGATAAGATAGTAAAGAAGGTGTTTGGTACGCTTCCTTTAATGGTCAGTGCATTAAGGAGAGGAGTTGGGAGGGTCATGTTGTGGCTGTACAGGACATTGGTTAGACCGCTTTAGGAATAGTGCACACAGTTCTGGTCTCCCTGCTGCGCGAAGGATGTTGTTAAACTTGAGACGGTACAGAAAAGATTTACAACAATGTCACTGGGACTAGAGAGTTTGAGTTAAAGGGAGATGCTGAATAGGCTGGAGCATTTGAGGCTGAGGGGGGGACCTTTATAGAATTATAAAATGATGAGGGGCATGAATAGGGTGCATAGCCAAGGTCTTTTTCCCCAGGGTAGGGGACTCCAAAACTAGAGGGTGTAGGTTTAAGGAGAGAGGGGTAAGATTTGAAAATGACCTGAGGGGTAACTTTTTCACACAGAGGTGGGTGTGTATATGGAACAAGCTGCCAGAGGAAGCGGTGGAGGCTGGTACAATTTACAACATTTAAAAGGCATCTGGATGGGTACATGGCTTGGAAGGATATGGGTCAAATGCTGGCAAGTGGGATTCGGTCAGATTGGGATGTCTGGTCGGCACAGACAAGTTGGACCAAAGACTCCATTCCCTGTTGTGTGACTCTGTGACTGAGATGAGGAAACATTTCCCCTTCAGACAGTTGTGAACCTGTGGAATTCTCCACCACAGAAGGTTGTGGGAGGCTGGGTCACTGAAATGCATTCAGGAAAGAGATTGAGATACTAAAGATATCAGGGCTTATGGGGAGAAAGCAGGAATATGGCATTGAGATCAAGGATCAGCCATGACTCTGTTAAATGGCAGAGCAGACTGGAAGGGCTGAATGGCCTGCTCCTAGTTTCCATGCTTCCTCTTCAAGAACCCACAGGCAAGAAAACCTGTTTGTACACACTTGAAAGGAGAACAGGTTCCAGCTCGGAGGCGGGTGGAATAATTCATATTTACTCATGACCCAGATCTTGGTACGGAGGCTATAATTTCTAAACGTCTGATTGATGCAGGAAACACGAAGCATAGTGAACTCTTCAGGAAAGTGCAGAAGTCCACAAAATGCTGGCTTGGGCAGAGAAGTGGCCGATAAAGTTTAGTGCTGACAACGTGTGAATCAATCATTTTGGCTGCAAGGTAGGGGGAGACAAAAGAACATACAAGGACCCCAGTGAAAGGGTGTGTATGTGCACAAACTGACAAAGATGGCAGGTCAGAGGGAAGGAGCATTCAATAAAGGACAGTGTCCAAAACTCTACTCACAAGCAAGGAGGATAAGAGTGAAGAGGCAATATTTATTCTCGACTGGATACCACTCATCCCGCCCCGCATTCTCAAAATGACACTACTGGCCATTCCCCCACACCCGGTGTCACTGTGCCTACCATTTCCCCTCACACCCACACAGCAGGCTGCCAGATCAGAATGCTAGATACTGAATGTTAACTCCGTTTCTCTCTCCATCATTGGAGCTGCTGAGTTTCTCTGACACTTCCTGTTCACTCTTTATTTCAGATCTGCCCAGTACGTTGCTTAAGATGGTTGTTAGCCTGATGCTTAGTGTACCTGGGATTGTTGGATAAGTGCTGTCCGAACCAGGATTCGTGGCCAGTATTGGACGCTGTGTTCGATGCTGCTCGATACTTTGTGTTTTAGAAACAGGTGGCGCCTGCTTTCCCCGAAAATCAGCACCGCTTCCCATGCAGTGTAAATTGTCGCTCCTTTCGAAGTCCTGACAGTCTTTGTCCTCACGGGTGCGAGGTGCAAAACCTGCCACAGCGAGCCTGTCCTCTTTAGCAAATGTTGTTTTTTTTTAAAACAAGCTCCCTCTTAGCCGGTCTCGTCTTCCTCATTACAGGGTTGTAGCGGGTGGAGGCAGGAAGCTCGAGACCGCCTTCGGGTTGAGGGCAGCACGCTGGATGGAAGGGGAAGCTAGCCACCGTGGCCCCAGCCCGGGGGAGAGCCGGCACGAGTGTGATGTGTGCGGGAAGCAGTTTGCCTACACCTCCTCGCTGTCCAGGCACAAGAGCAGCCACGTGGGCGGCACGTGGTACGAGTGCGAGGACTGCGGCAAGGGGTTTGTCTACCTGGCCAAGCTCAACACGCACCGACGTACCCATGACAAAGCCCGGCTGTACGCCTGCGCTGACTGCGGGAAGGGTTACCTGCACCCCTCGGTGCTAGAGGCCCACCGACGCTCCCACACTGGCGAGAGGCCCTTTACCTGCCCGGTTTGCGGTAAGGGCTTTACCCAGTCCTCTGCCCTGTGCTCTCACCGCCGGGTACACAGCGAGGAGCGCCCCTATGGCTGCAGCGAGTGCGGGAAGAGATTTAAGAGTGCCCAGTGCCTGATGAAACACCAGCGGCTACACACCGGCGAGAGGCCATTCGGCTGCCGACTGTGCCTGAAGCGCTTTGTCAGCGCCGGGGGCCTGCTGACCCACCAGCGGGTACACACAGGCGAGCGCCCCTTCGCCTGCTCGCTCTGTGGCAAGAGCTTCGCCCATGCCTTCAGCCTGCGCACCCACCAGCGGGTACACACCGGCGAGCGCCCCTTCACCTGCTCACTGTGCGGTAAGGGCTTCACCCAGTCCTTCAGCCTGCGCACCCACCAGCGGGTACACACCAGGGAGCGCCCCTTCACCTGCCCGGAGTGCGGTAAGGGCTTCACCTACTCATCCAGCCTGCTGGGGCACCGGCGGGTACACACAGGCGAGCGCCCCTTCACCTGCCCGCTCTGCGGGAAGGGTTTCACCTACCTGTCCAACCTGCAAGCTCATCGCCGGCTCCACTCTGGGGACAGGCCGACGGCACCTCCTGCCCCGCTCCCTCCCAAGGGGTAGGGGGTGCTGCTCCTGCCGAGGAGCCGGTCAGAGATCCCAAACCACGAGCTCTCACCTCCCTCAACTTTCCAATCACTGCCACCTTTCAGAAAGTCAGCAGCCCCCTCCCAAACCCATTGTCACTGGGTCAGATGCAGTCACAGAATCATCCAATCATGCCTGCACCAATTCTATCCCCATAAGGTCCAATCTCCTGCACCTTTTCCCCCCAATCCCTGTACTCCATTTCTATTCAAATAACCATCCCGTGACCCTCTACAATGCCTCAATGGAACCTGTCTCCTGCATATTTCCAGGCAATTCATTCCACACCCTAACTACTCGCTGGGTGGAGGGGTTTCTTTCCCCCATCACCTTTACTTTGTTTCCACTTCACCTTAAACCTCTGTCCCTCTCATTCTTGATACTTTATGATCAGGAACAGCTTCAATCTGTCTACTCTGTCGATGTCCCTCTCATCAATTTGAAAGCCTCTGTCAGATCTCCCTCTCAGCGCCTTCTCTCCAGGAGAACAGTCCCCAACTTCTTCAATCTGTCTTTGCAACCGAAGTGGCTGCTTCGCACATATAACTCACTGCCATTTGTGGAGGCTGATCTGATCATCCTGAAGGCCACTTTCCTGCCTTTTCCTCTCGATTCCTCTCCCTCTCTCTCAGTTGTGAATACACTTAATGCCCCATCATCAACAGGCCTTCTGCGGTAAAGAATTCCAATGGATTCACTACCCTCGGAGAGAAGAAATTCTTCCATCTCTGTACACGGTGCAGGGAATGTATGGACTGGAGTGAGATACAGGAGGGGGAGTGCATGCAGTCCAAGTAACCCGTCTACCTGGCCCTTCGAGCGCCACGACCCCTCGATCCCAGTCCCATGTGGAGCAGAGTCTGAGGATCACACTATCTGGCATAGCAGCTCCTCTCAGACCCCATTAAACCAGAGTAAATTCAGGGCACCTTCCATCTTGAAGGTCTGTCTCAATTATGGCACAAGGATTTCAGCAATTTCAACACAGTAACTCCCCTCCTGATCCCCCTCCACACAGCCTGTCCCACCATCGACAAGGCACAAGTCAGGAGTGTGAGAGAATGCTCCCCACTTGCCCTGGATGGGGTCAGCTCCAACAACACTCAAGAAGCTCGACATCATCCCCCGCTTGATTGGCACCACATCCACTCCCTCCACCACCAGTCGCAGCAGCATGTACCAGCTACACGATGCCCTGCAGAAATTCACAAAGGCTCCTTAGACAGCACCTTCCAAAACCCAGCCACTTCAATCTGGAAGGACAAGGGGCAGCAGGTCCATGGGAACACCAGCCGTCTGCAAGTTCCCCCTCTGGGCCACTTCCCATCCTGACTTGGAAATATATTGACCGGTCCTTCAGTGTCGCTTGATCAAATTCCTGGAATTCACTCCCCCAGGGACATTGTGGGACGACCCTACAGCACATGGACTGCAGTACTTCAAGGCGGCAGCTCACCCCCACCGTCTCAAGGGGTGAACAACTAGGAAATGGCGATAAATGCTGGGCCCAGTTAATGACACTCACTTGCAGTGCAGACAACTGTTGTCAATTGGAGAAGCTCTCAATATGCTTTCCTGCAAGCTGCTGTATGACCGTCTCCAAACTGCTGAAGCCACTGTTCAATCTCTGCAGCGAACAGTTAATGTCACTGAATCCTGGAGAGATGACATGTGTTCCTGTGAGATTTACTGGGACTCTAAATCATTCACCTCAGCTTCACAGCTTGTGGAAAGTGTTTCTCTGGCATGACCCAGCTGCTGCCATCTTACAGTGTCTACGTTGTGTCTGTGGAAAGTTCGATCCCAGCTGGACAGCTAACTTCACGAGCTGTGCTGGATATTAACATCCTCTGTCAATAAACTATCTGTTTTAAACACAGCAAATTTTCAGTCATTCTTTCCAAAATGCACTGGTGGAGGACATGGGGAGTGGGTATCAGGAGGAGGTCATTTGTCCCTTTGATGCCTGCTTTTCCATTTGACACCGTCGTAGCTAATGTGATTGTGGCGCTAACCCCACCTTTCTGCTCACCCCCTTTTGACTTTCAAAGAACAATACAGCGCAGAACAGGCCCTTCGGCCCTTGATGTTGCGCCGACCTGTGAGCTAATCTAAGCCTCTCCCCTACATTATCCCATCATCATCCATATGCTTATGCAAGGACTGTTTAAATGTCCTTAATGTGGCTGAGTTAACTACATTGGCAGGCAGGGCATCCCACCCCCTTACCACTCTCTGAGTAAAGAACCTGCCTCTGACATCTGTCTTAAATCTATCACCCCTCAAATTGTAGCTATGCCCCCTTGTACAAGCTGAAGTCCTCATCCTCAGAAAAAGACTGTCACTGTCCACCCTGTCTAATCCTCTCATTATCTTGTATATCTCTATTATATTCCCTCTTAGCCTCCTTCTCTTCAATGAGAACACACCCAAGTCCCTCAGTCTTTCTTCGTGGGTCAAGTAAAGTTCTCTCCACACTGTGCCCCCCCCCCCGCCCCCGCCCCCGCCCCATCAACACTCCCAGGGACCGGGACAGCACGGGGTTAGATACAGAGTAAAGCTTCGTCTACACTGATCCCTCCATCAAACATTCCCAGGAACAGGGACATCACGGGGTTAGATACAGGCTAAAGCTTCCTCTACACTGTCCGTCCGTTTCTCCCCCCGCCCCCATCAGACACTCCCAGGGACATGGATAGCATGGAGTTAGATACAGGGGAAAACTTTCCGTACACTGTGCCCCCATGAAACACTCCCAGGACGGCATGGGGTTAGATACAGAGTAAAGCCTCCTCTGCACTATCACCCACCAAACACTCCCAGGGACAAGGACAGCAAGGGGTTAGATGCAGAGTAAAGCTCCCCTTAAAATTTATATTCACACTCTTATAAATAGCATTGACTGAAGCACCTTCTATTACATCTACGTTAATAAAGCTAATATAAATGACGATGACTGATGCCCCTCTCGGTACGTATACGTTAACATGGATAATATAAAGGCTAATAAAGTGTGAAGCTGGATGAGCACAGGAGCTTTTGTGCTCCTGAGCCTGCTGTATCCATCCAGCTCCACACTTTATTATTATCTTGGAATCTCCAGCATCTGCAGTTCCCATTATCTCTCCCACACTTTATCATCTTGGATTCCCCAGCATCTGCAGTTCCCATTATCTCTGATATATAAGCTGCTGAGTGGATCTCCCCCCTACGCTTTTACATGGCGCTGGGCAGACTCTGCTCCCTGTTGGTGACCAGAGCTTCCCCTCCTGCCGCGGGCAGAATACAAAGAGGTCTAGGCCTGATGCGTCCATCCAGCCCCACATCTCGGATTCTCCAGCATCTGCAGTTCCCATCATCTCCCCTCCCTATTTCCATCTCTCCCATTGGCGGGAGTGTCCCGCACCACGCTCCCATTGGCGGGAGCCACCCACGTCGCCTTCCCATTGGCGGGAGGATACCGCACCACTCTCCCATTGGCGGGTGGGCACCGCACCACTCTCCCATTGGCGGGAGCCCTCTAGGTCACTCTGCCATTGGCGGGAAGACACGGCTCCACTCCCCCATTGGCTAGACAAATCGAACAATTCTCCTAATGGCTGGAGGAGTCGCCACACTCGCTCATTGGCTGCATATATCAATCCATCCCCATTGGCTGGGGAGACCACGAGACATCCTCCCTTTGATTGGATAAATCGGCTTACCCTATCCTTGATTGGAGGATGCCCCGGCACTCTCCCATTGGATGGAGGACTTGCCGGCCCTCCAGGGTGCCGCCTCTCTGATTGGTCGGTTCCCAGGGTCACGTGTGTTCGGGGTGCGGCGCTTGGAGAAGGCTCTCGTTCGACACCGGTATGTTCGGGTACGTGTTTTATTTCGGTGATATTATCCGTTAGATGCAATCACACAGACACACAGGCGGTGTAGTCGGGAAAAGGGAAAGTCCGGGCTCGGTGTTCAGCAGCATGCAGTGCCTTCAGCGCATGCGTCAGAGCCATCCCATTTCGATGCCTAAGAGCACATTCCAAGCCGCGGGGCAGTCTGGGTAACGTATGCCGCCATTAAACCATTATATTACCACAAAAGCTGACCTCCCCAGGACTGCACCACCATTAGACCATCCCAACACTACAGGAACAGGAGGCCCGTTCAGATTGCATCATCATTAGACTATAATAACAGGAGCAGATCCTATTCAGACAGTACCATCACCTGGGAGCAAAAATGAGCCATGTAATGACTGAATACATTCATTTGTTTGTTGGTGCAGCTTTTAATAAAAATTACTGTTGGCATACGGGCATCACAGATTGACCAGCATTTATTGCCCTATCCCTCGTTGTCCACTTAAGACAGTGGTGAGCTGCCTACTTGAACTGCTGCAGTCCACATGCTGTAGGTTGACCCACAGTGTCCCTTAGGGAGAGAATTCCAAGATTCTGACCCGGCAAAGGAAAAGGAATAGTGATATGTTTCCAAGTCAGGATGGTGAGTGGCTCAGAGGGGATCTTGCAGGGGGTGGAGTTACCAAGTATTTGCTACCCTTGTCCACTTAATGAAAGAGGTCATGTGTTTGGAACGTGCTGTCTGAGGATCTTTGGTGAATTTGTGCAGTGCATCTCGCAGATGATACACACTGCTGCTACTAAGCATCGGTGGTGAAGAGACTGCATGTTTATAGATGTGGTGCCAGTCAAGTGGGGGTTGCTTTGTGCTGAATGGTGTCAAGCTTCTTGAGAGTTGTTGGAGCTACACCCATCCAGGACAAGTGAGGAGTATTCCATTACTTGACATAATGGAGGGCCGGGCTTTGGGGGGAATCAGGAGGTAAGTTACTTGCTGCAGGAGTGTGAGCTTCTGCTTTGCTCTTGTAGCTACTTTGGGTGGCAAAACCAGTTGAGATTATGACCAATGGTAAGCCCCAGGATGTTGATAGTGGGAGGATTCAGTGATGGTAACACCATTGAATGTCTAGGGGCGGGTGGGGGATGGTTTTTGCCTTGCATTTGGGTGGCGTGAATGTTACACGCATGCTTGGATTTGTTCAGCTGAATCCTATTGATCAGGCATTCTGGTTTGGATATGGGTTGATTGGTTCTGAACTTGTCTTGCAGGGGATGTCGGTGTGGAGGAACTGTAGTCGAGCTCTGAGCAGACACACGCTGGGACTTTTCCATATCATTGGAAACTGACACTGGTCGACCTTTGGGCATGGAAGGTGGAAGCAGCAGCGATGATAACAACAGCGTGGACAAAGCATCCATCTACTCCCAGACTACCCTGGAGAGCCATGTGTACCTGCGGAACACAGGACAGGTGCCCAGATCCCCGTTTCCCTGCCTCGTGTGTGGCAAAGTCTTTGCCTACCCCTCATGCCTGCGGGTCCACCAGCTGGCACACACCGAGGAGAGGCCATGCCGCTGCACCGACTGTGGCAAGAGCTTCAAGAGCCCCCAGGAGCTGCGCCGACACAGCCGGCTCCACTCAGGGAGGAGGCCCTACACCTGCTCAGTGTGCAGTAAGGGCTTTGCCCAGTCCTCCAACCTGCTGGCCCACCAACGGGTTCACACGGGCGAGCGGCCCTTTGCCTGCACCGTCTGCGGCCGTACCTTTGCCCGCTCCTCCCACCTGCTGCGGCACCAGCTCGTGCACACCGACGAGACGCCCTTTGAGTGCTTCGAATGTGGCAAGGCCTTCAAGAGCGGCCAGGAGCTGAAGCGGCACCTGCAGGAGAAGGATGGCGAGCGGCCGTTTGGCTGCTCTGTGTGCGGCAAGGCCTTTGCCCGCTCCTCCAACCTGCGGGCGCACCGGCGGACCCACACCGACGAGCGACCTTTCAGCTGCCTGGCCTGCGGCAAGAGCTTCAAGCTGGCCAAGTACCTGCGCCAGCACCAGGCCGGCCATGACATGGATGGGGGGAGGCCTTGTGCCTGCCCAGTGTGTGGCAAGGCCTTCACGCTGCCCTCCGCACTGCGGGCGCACCGGCGGATCCACACCGACGAGCGACCTTTCAGCTGCCTGGCCTGCGGCAAGAGCTTCAAGCTAGCCAAGTACCTGCGCCGGCACCAGGAAAGCCACCGCGGGGGAGTAGGTGCTCGGGACGGGGAGGTAGCTGGCGCCACAGAGACCTGGAGCTCGGGGTCTCTTTAATCCCTGCAACAGGAAACAGGGCCAGGAGGTGGGAGTCTGAGTGGAGCGTGTTACACAGGAACGTGAGCCCATTCAGCCACCTCCATGAGCCTGTTACACAGGGGCAGAAGGAGGTCCTATTTAGCCCCTCCCCCCCAAACCATTTATCGTCTGAGCCTTCTGTCAGTGAGAATTCCGCAGATTCACCAGCGTCAAGTGAAAAAATTTCTTCTCATCTCAGTTTAAAATGGCTGCCAGGTCACCCTTAAACTGTCTCCCCTGCCCAATGCATTCCTCCCAGGCATGGCTTAGTGAGATCCCTCTTGCTCCTTTACACTCCAGAGGCTATCAGCTCTTTGTCCTCCAGATAAACCCCTCACTTGAGGGACCAATCTGGTGAAGTTCCTGGTATTGCCTCCAATAGACAACTGTCGTTCCTAACTTATGGAGAGCAGACCTGCACACAATTTCTGTATGTCTGTGCTCCAAACCTCTTGCAATAAAGCCTGACGTGGCATTTGCCTTCCTAATTTCTCACTGTACCTGTGTACTGACTTGCTGCATTTTCATGCACACAAAGAATACCCTCCATTTCCCCCTCCCAAAGTCACATCGGATACGAACACTTACAATGTTCACGCCTTTGGGAAATACCTGAGTTTTCTACTTCAGACCAAAGCAGGCTAGAGTGAAAAAGCAGGGATGTACTGCTGAAGCTGTGTAAGGCTCTTGTCAGACAGCATTTGGGATATTGTGAGCCGTTCTGGACCCTATATGTGGAAGGATGTGCTGGTCAAGGTTGTTGTTGGGGGAGGATCCAGTGAAGGTTTACAAGAACGATCCCGGGGATGAAGGGCTTGTTGTATCAGGAGCGGTTGATGACTTTGGGTCAGTATTCGATGGAGTTTAGAAGTATGAATCTGACTGAAACTTACAGAATGCTGAGAGGCCTGGATAGGATGGATATGGAGAAGACATTGCCACGAGTAGGACAGACCAGGACCTGAGGGCACAGCCTCAGAGTGAAGGGGCAACTCTTTAGAACTGAGATGAGGAGGGAATCTGCGGGACTCATTTCTGTAGAGGATTGTGAAGGCCAAGTCATTGAGTGTGTCTCTAAGACCAGGATAAATAGGTTCTTGATTGGTAAGGAGATCAAGGATTATGGAAAGAAGGCAGGAGTTTTGGGTTGGGAAACACATCAGCCATGATCAAATGGCCTAATAACAGTTTCTATGTCTAAAGTGTGGACAATATCTCATTCTCCCAGACTATACTTCATGTGGCAACCAGTTGTCCCTTCGCTTAATCTGACACAGCAGGCACTCTGTGTAGAACAACAGAAAGATAACAGCACAGGAAACCATTCGATTCATCAGGCCTGTACAAGGTGAATATACCAGCTGCAGGAGAAGGTAGAACTGGATCTGTATGTACATAAGTCAATAAATGTGACAGGACAGGTGGAGAGAGCAGTTCATAAAGCAGACAGTGTCCTTGGCTGTACAGTCGAGGCATAGAGTACCAGAGCAAGGAGGTCATATTGAACTTGTTAAACCTTCGCTGCAATACTGAGCACAGCTGTGAACACTTGAAATACAGGAAAAACAGGAACACATTGGAGACAGTGTGCAGAAGTGATGTACAAGGATGGTTTCAGGGATGTGGGAATTCAGTTAGGAAGAAGGCTGAGGTGAGATCTGAGAGACATTTTCAAAATCATGAGCAGGGCTGGGGGCTGTGGGAATAGGGAGAAGCTGCTCCCGCTCTTAAGAAGAACAAGATTGAGGGGATGTAGATTTAAAGCGATTTGGAAAAGAGACAGATAGCCAGGGAGCTCCAGATTTGTTAGCATTACAGTTTTGCTTTGTGTGATTGAATCTGCCCATAGTTTCTCACTTTGGGATGCCTCCCATTGATATGTCACTGAGCTTCTTACAGTGAACTGTTTCCAATCCATTTATGCCAGATTACCTCTCAGCTTTGTTTTAAAAAAAAGTCTTCCCCCAATTTAGAATTCTTACTCCTGCTCTTTATCCCTTTTGATAATGATGCTGAATGTAATGATTATGATCACTATTTCCAATATATTCATCCACTACCCCTTCCTCCACCTGGCTCAGCTTTGTTTCCTGAGACTGTGCTCTGTCTCATGGGTCCTTTCCAACAGTAGCATTGAACAAGATGAGCCCTTTAGGACTCAAAATGATACCTAACTCCTTGAAAACAAGCAATATTTTGGCATCAACCGATCTCTGTGGCAGGGACCTCCAGAAGCTCGTTGCTCTTTGGGTAAGGCAAATTCTCATCTCAGTCCTAAATGGCCTACCCCATATCCACCCCCCCCCCCCCCGCCACGCAGTTCTGCCACCCTCCATCATTCCTGTATTTAACCTGTTGACCATCCCTTCTGATGATGAATTTCTGCAGTTCATCTTGAAGGCAGTACACACTGCTGCGACTGACTGTCAGTGGTGGAGGGAGTGCCAATCAAATGGGGGCTGCCTTGTTCTGGATGGTGTTGAGCTTTTACAGCATGATCCAAGGCAAGAGGGGAGCATTCCACATCTCACATTGGTTATCATTGTGGAGAGTAAAGTGGTGTCCCAGAACTGCAACAAAAACAGAAGTTGCTGGAAAAAACTTAGCTGGCAGCATCTGTGAAGTTAAAAATCTGCTAACATTTTGGGTCTGCTGACCCTTCCTCAGAATTGCTGTCTGTTACAGAAGTGATGCAGCTCGAAAGGAGACTATTCAGCTCATCATATCTGCACCACCTTGTGAAATGAGTGTCATTACTGAGGGCCAACCAACCTCTTGCTCCCCAGTTCCCAACACATCCGTAAACTCTGTTTTTATCCGAACCATCGTCCAATGCCCTTGCTAGAGAAAGCAGGAAAAGGAAGGGAGGAACAAACTCAGCAGAAGTGGGAATATCTATGTTTTGGACTCAAGAATGGAGCAGACATTATTGACACGGGCTCAATTGAATGCAGTGAAAACGTTATAAGATAATAAAATGTGAGGCTGGATGAACACAGCAGGCCCGGCAGCATCTCAGGAGCACAAAAGCTGACGTTTTGGGCCTAGACCCTTCATCAGAGAGGGGGATGGGGTGACGGTTCTGGAATAAATAGGGAGAGAGGGGGAGGTGGACCAAAGATGGAGAGAAAAGAAGATAGGTGGAGTGGAGAGTATAGGTGGGGAGGTAGGGAGGGGATAGGTCAGTCTGCTCTCCACCTATCTTCTTTTCTTTCCATCTTTGGTCCGCCTCCCCCTCTCTCCCTATTTATTCCAGAACCCTCACCCCATCCCCCTCTCTGATGAAGGGTCTAGGCCCGAAACGTCAGCTTTTGTGCTCCTGAGATGCTGCTGGGCCTGCTGTGTTCATCCAGCCTCACATTTTATTATCATGGAATTCTCCAGCATCTGCAGTTCCCATTATCGCTGAAAACGTTTTAATGTCGCCTCTCTGCAGTAATCACCAATTTTGGCCATAAAGGGGAAGAGGGATCCTGAAATGGGAGCGAGCAAAGACAAACATTGAGGAGAGACACACAAAAGGGGTAGAGAGTGGAGAAGTGACACACATGGGGGATAGGGACAGGGAGGAGCACCCATTGGGGAAGACATAGGTGGGAGTGTCATATGGGGGTCAGGGAACCCACAGGAGGAGACACACATGTTGGAGAGTCACATGACAGCTCCCCGGAACGTTGAAGACTGTGGGAACATCTGAAAGCTGACCTCACAAAGGGAAGCCAGTCCCGCCCTCCACTCCAGAGCGTCTCCCATTGGTTAGAGGAACAGGCCGGCCCTCCCGATACCCGCTCATCCCATTCGCTGGGCTCCCCGTCGATCACTCATGCTGGGCAGGCAAGACATCGCCCCACCCCGCCAGTGTCCGCCCGATTGGTTGGAGGACCAGACCGGTCCTCCGAACTCCGCCCTCACCCCATTGGCCGCGGCCGCCCGTCCATCAGCGGGCGGGTGGTCACGTGTCGCCCGCCGCCGCGGCCGCCGATCGTTGGGCACCGTCTCTCTGTCACAGGCTCTGCTTCAGGTACGGCTTCCTTTTACCGCCTCGGGCGGCAATTCGCCCGGTATCTGTTTTTTGGAAAATAAAAATAAAATTCTCTGCAAATTCCCTCTCTCCCCGCCGAGGCGCCGCGGACCCGCCTCCCTTAAGGGGCGAAGTGGGGGAGGGGTAACGGCTGGCGCGCGCGCGCGCTGGGGCACCGACGGCAATGGGCGTGGCCGGCCGTGCCGTGTGGCGCATGCGCGGAATGCGAGTCAGGACCCTTTGGCAAGATTGCCAAAATCAGATGGCCAGTTCGTGGAGGAACTTTAGGCTTGTGTGTCTGTGGGACGGGAGGGAGGTGGTATTTGCTGCGTGGTGGCACTGCAGTGCTTCGCACTGTGAGAGAGGAGTGCATTGTTAGTTTTGGGTGGGGGTAATGTGGACGCAGGGTGCATGCTGATGCTGATCGACAGTTAACTGCCAGAACCCATTTAAAATTTAGAGATGGTGGTGTCAGTGCGAGGGCTGGCCTCGGGTTTCTGCTAGATTCCTTGATGGTTGTGTGAGGATCTCCACTTAACCTCTGGTAAATCCCTGGGCTTCTGGTACCGATTCACATTGTCCCTCTGCCATCCCCCCCCCCCAACCCCATAGATGGCACCCTGTTACCGATCTGATGTGCTGCTTTCCGGCTTTCAGGGGATCCTGCAATTAACGGCCCGGGGCAGACAGGGAGCCCAGAGCGGGAGCGGAGCATGGCAGAGCATGAGGAGCCAGGGGGAAGGCTGGACGTGCCAGGGGGAGGCAACATGGCCACCGGAGGAGGAGGAGGAGGTGCCGAAGGCACGGGCAAGGCCTACACCTGCCAGTTGTGCGGCCGGGGTTTCACCCAGTCATCCAACTTGTCACGGCACAAGCGGAGCCACAGCGCTGAGCGGCCGTGCACCTGCGAGGTGTGCGGTAAGGGCTTCCTATACCCCTCACAGCTGAAGACTCACATGCTGGGCCACAGCGGTGAGAAGCCCCACTCCTGCCCCCAATGCGGCAAGGCCTTCTCCCGCATGTCGGGCCTGCTGACCCACCAGTGGGTGCACACTGGAGAGAGACCCTACACCTGCACCATTTGCGGCAATGGCTTCACCGACCCATCAAGCCTCAGCGTCCACCAGCGGGGCCACACTGGCGAGCGGCCGTACGTCTGCGCCGAATGCGGCAAAGCCTTCGCCCACTCTTCCACCCTGCTGGCCCACCAGCGGGTACACACCGGCGAAAGGCCCTATGTCTGCCCAGACTGTGGCAAGGCCTTCACCCAGTCCTCGGTGCTGGTGGCTCATCGCCGCCTGCACACGGACGAGCGACCCTATATCTGTGCCATGTGCGGCCGAGCCTTCGCCCAGTCCTCCTCGCTGCTCACCCACCAGCGGGTTCACACTGATGAGCGCCCCTTCGCCTGCCCGGTCTGTGGCAAACGCTTCCGCTGGCTCTGTAACCTTCGCACCCACCGGCGCACCCACACCGGCGAGCGCCCCTTTCCCTGCCCACTGTGTGGCAAGCGCTTCGTGGACTCGGGCAACCTGCAGGCCCACCGCCGGCTGCACACCGGCGCCAGGGACTTCTCCTGCACTGTGTGCGGCAAGGCCTTTGTGCAGCAGGCGGCGCTCCTGGTTCACCACCGGGTGCATACTGGCGAGCGGCCCTACATCTGCCCTGTCTGTGGCTGCGGCTTTGCCCTCTCCTCCACCCTTGCCATACACCAACGCCGCCACACAGGCGAGAGGCCCTTCACCTGCACCGTCTGCGGCAAGGGCTTCTCCCAGTCCTCCGCCCGCCTCAAGCACCAGCGGGTGCACCTTGCCAAGGAAGCGGCCGGGGAACCAGCGTCCTGAATGCTAACCACCCCCCCCACCCCCGAACCAACCCACCTTCCCCCTCCCCTTCCCCAAGCACTTTCATTCCTTAACTGCTGATCCTCTGACGGTGGTCGGGAATTGATCCTGCGTCACTATCATAGAACCTGAGGATTTGTGGAGATATAACTCGGCTGACCGGGAAGTGGGGAGAGAGAACCGCTGTATCAACGATTCCTGAGGAGAGAAAAGCAGAGTTAGACCATTAGATACAGAAGCAAAATTAGGTCATGCAGCTCATTGCTGCACAATTCGTTCATGGTACGTTTCTCAACTATCATTGTCCTGCCTTCTGTCCATAACCCTTGACCCCCTTTGCAAATCATGACCCTGTCTAATTCTGACTTAAAGACACTCAGTGACTGGGCCTCCACAGCCCTCGGCAGCAATAAGTCTCACACATTCCCCACTCTCGGGCTGAACAAATTACTCCAAGGTTCGGCCCTTCACTCTGAGGCTGTGCCCTCGGGTCCTAGTCCCTCCTACTGGTTGAAACATCTTCTCCACATCCACTCTACTCAGGCCTCTCGGTGTTCTGTAAGTTTCAATCAGATCGTACACCCCCCCCCCCCCATCCTTCTAAACTCTATCAAGAGTCCTTAACCGCTCCTCATATGACAAGCGATTAATCCCTGGGATCATTCTCGTGTCTTCCTTGGACCCCCCCCAAGGACAGCACAATCTGTCCTTCGATACGGGGCCCAAAACTGCTCACGGTATTCGAAATGGGGCCTGACCAGGGCCTTACACAGCCTCAGCAGTGCATCTCCACTGTTATATTCCAGCCCCTCTTGAAATGAATGCTAACATTCCATTTGCCTTCCTAACCTGCATCTTAACCTTCAGAGAAACCTGGGCCAGCCAGGGCTCCCGAGTCCCTTTGTGCTTCAGATTTCTGAAGCCTTTCCCACTTTGGATGATTTTCGTTAGCATCCTGTGTCCAGTTTGAGTCTTGCCCAGAAGTGCGGACTGTTAGGAACCTATGGAGGCTCCAGCTCAGCACCCCTCACTTCTGAAGGAGAGCGGCGCTGGACTTGAGAGGTTGTCTCTGTTTCTGTCTCTCTGCGCGCAGATGCTGCCGAGTCCCCCCATCACTTTTCTGTTCTCGTTTCTAACTTCCAGCGTCCGCAGGGTCTGCCTCGCACTTCACACGTTTAAAACGGCAGAGGGTTGGGGGCGGGGTGTTTCGAAGTGATGTTATTCCCAGGCAAGGGACGACTTGGAGACCTTCAAACAACTCTAGACTCGAGAGTTGAGGAGACGGTGTTTCTGTCCCACCGGTGCTCAGAAGGGCCAGGATAGTGGTGGGGGCCAAGTGAAACCGGCCGGAAATTCCAGAGAGAGGTGCCCTCACCTCGAGAGGGGTGACATTGTGCGCCTCGCCCTGGCAGGGAGTGGTCAAAGTGAAAACTAACAAAGTTCTGAAGGGAGAAGCTGGATGAACACATGAGGGACTGGGGGGTAGATGGAGGGATCGGGTGGGAGGAGGCCCGTGTGGTGCAGGTGCACCAGGTACAGGACAGATGGATTGAATGGCCTTTTTCTGCACTTGATACACTTGTCAGAGTAGGAGAGAACAAAATAGACACACTGAACTTGTCTAATCAATCTGTATGAAGGAAGCATTAGCAGAAGCGATATTGTATATCTGTGTGTATGTGTGTCCGTCTATCCGTCTTTAATATCCCTCGCCTGGGTGCGTCCTTGAAAAAAGACGGAGTTTTGGGGAGGGGTGTAACAGAAAACTGGAGCCATGACCTCAGTCAGATCAGCCACCCCTCCTCGGAATGGCGGGGGAAGTCTCGAGTGGCCTAATGCTGAACCTCACTTGGATGTGTTCAGCAATGGTTGCCTGCCCACATTTGCTCCCCCGAATTGGGAGTCACACTCAGCCATTTCAGAGGGCAGTTCAGCATTCACCCCATCAATGTGGCTCCAGAGTTCCCGTAAAGGGTAAGGACAGCAGGTTTGCTTGTGTATGTTAACGTGTCAGGCCGTTCTGTGGCTTGTTTTCCCCTTTACTCATTGATTGGATGAGGGTGTTGCTTGTTAGGCAGCATTTATTGTCCATCCCTAATTGCCCAGAGAGCAGCTAAGAGTCAGCCACGTTGCTGTGGGTCTGGAGTCACATGTAGGCCAGACCAGGTAAGGATGGCAGTTTCCTTCCCTAAAGGATATTAGTGAACCAGACGGGTTTTCCTGACAATTGACAATGGATTCATGGTCATCATTGGATTTTTAATTCCAGATATTTATTGAATTCAAATTCTACCATCTGCCGTGACAGGATTCGAACCTGGATCCCAGAATATTGTCTGGCTGCTGGATTAACAGTCCAGCAATAATGCCACTAGGCCATCGCCTCCTCCAGGAAACCTCACAGCCATCATCACTTTGGCCAATATTTTTTAAATATGATTAAATCCATTTTAGTTCTCAGTTACTGAACTGCATCTACATTGCCCACCATTCCAGGTGGATTTGAGCTCAACTTTCCAGGCTCATCATTCCCAGCTTCAGGTGTGCCTCAGTTGCCATCACTTGCAGCCCAGTGCGACAGTGTAGCCTGTTTTAGATCCCACTCCAGCAGCAATTAAAAACTGTGGGCTGACACAGCAGCGTGTTTTAGAGGGAGCACCGCACTGTCGGAGGGTCAGTCCTGAGGGAGCGCTATACTGTCGGAGGGTTAGCGCTGAGGGAGCACCGCACTGTTGGAGGGTCAGTGTTGAGGCAGCACCGCACTGTCGGAGGGTCTGTGCTGAGGGAGTGCTGCACTGTTGGAGGATCAGCGCTGTGGGAGCAGGGACTGTCGGAGGGTCAGTGCTGAGGGAGCATTGCACTATCGCAGGGCTTGTATTGAGGGAATGTTGCACTGTTAAGGTAGATAGGAACTTATGAAAGATGAACACAAGAGATTTGGAAATGGCATGGGTGACTTGTACATGAAGCCCAGAAAACTAGCAGACTGGATGCAGCAGGTAACCAGGAAGGCTTATGGAATATTTCCCTCATTTATAGTGTCATAGAGGTATACAGCATGGAAACAGATCCTTAGGTCCAAGTCGCCCTTGCTAACTAGATATCCTATATAAATCTAGTCCCACTTGCCAGCATTTGGCCCATATCCTTCAAAACCGTTCCTATCCATGTACCCATCCATCTGCCTTTTAAATGTTGTCCCAGCCTCCACCACTTCCTCTGGCAGATTGTTCCACACACACACCATCCTCTGCACGAAAACATTTCCCCTTAAGCCACTTTTATATCTTTCCCATCTCATCTTAGATCTATGCCCTCTGGTTTTGGATTCTCCCACCCTGGGGACAAGGCTTTGCTTATTTCCCCTTTCCATGCCCCTCATGATTTTATAAACCCTCTGACGGTTTTGGGAAAATATACCCAGTCTCTCCCTATCGCTCAAACCCTCCAACATCCTTGTAAACCTTTCCTGGGTCCTTTCAAATTTCACAACATCCTTCCTGTAGCAGGGAGACCGGGATTGAATGCAGTATTCCCAAAGTGGCCCTAACCAATGTCCCTGTACAGCCACAACATGACCCTCCCAGCTCCCTGTACTCAATGAACTGACCCATAAAGGCCAGCAAACCGAACCCCTCCTTCACTGTCCTATTCACCTTTGAATGAACTATGAAGCTCACTCTAAGGCCTCTTTGTTCGGAAACACTCCCCAGGACCTTACCATTCAGTGTATAAGTCATGCCCCTGGTTTGCCTTTCCCAAAATGTAGCACCCCACATTTATCTAAATTAAACTCCATCTGCCACTTCTAAGCCTGGTAGCTCATCTGATCAAGATCTCATTGTATTCTGAGTCAACTTTCTTCGCTGTCCACTACATCTCCAATACTAGTGTCGTCTGCAAACGAAGTAACCATATCTCCTACGGTCACATCTAAGTAATTAAATGACAAAAAGCAATGGGACCCAGCACCGATATTTGCGGTACACCTCTGGTCACGAGCTTCTAGTCTGGAAAGCAGCCCTCCACTGCACCCTCCATCTTCTACCTTTGAGCCAGTTCTGTATCGAAATAGCTACTTCTCCCTGTATTCAGCGAGATCTAACCTCGCTAACCAGTCTACGATGCAGAAGCTTATCGAATGCCTTACTGAAGTCCATATAGATCATTTCTGCTGCTCTGCCCTCATCAATCCTCTTTGTTATTTACCCAAAAATCTCCAGCACGTTACTGGGTTGCAGTGTAAGAGTCAGAAGATTCATTGCTAATATACAAGGTGCTGGTGAGCCCACATTTGGAGTAATGTGAGCAGTTTTGACCCCTTATTTAAGAGCAAAGATCTAATTTTATTGGAGGCAATTCAGTCAATGTTCTTGAGGCTGATCCCTGGCCTAGAGAGATTGTCTTCTGAGCACAGATTAAGCAGATTGGGACCTGTTGGAAGAATGAGAGGTGATCTCATTGAAACTTTGGGTCTTAAGGGGCATGACAGGGTAAATTCAGAGAGGATGTTCCCTCATGGGAGAGTGTAGGAAGAGAGGAAATAGTCCCAGAATTTAGGGGCATCATCTTGAGATGAGTTGTGCGGTAAGGGAACAGTAACCTAGTGGATATTTAAAGCTGAGATCAATAGATTCTTGATCAGTTGGGGAATTGCAGGATAAAGAGAAAATGCAGGAAAGTGGACATGAGAGTTTCAGATCAGCCATGGCCCTATTGAACTGTGGAACAGGCTCAAGGGGCCGAACTGCCTCATCCTGTTCCTGATTCTTATGGTAATAATTAGGAACAGGATGTGTCCTGCCATCTAATGAGAACATGGCTGATTCACTTCAGTAACATTTTCGTTTTTTGTTGGTGCAATCACAGGATGTGGGTTCTGCTGGCTGGCCCAGAGTGTATTTTCCTTCCCTTTTTGAAGCTGTCTTGTTGCCATAGCCAAGCCCACAATCCCGTTGAGGATGAGTTCCCAGGCTATCTCGTGTCCATCACTGCTTTTAATGTCTGGGGTTCAACCATTCTTGAATGCACCCAGTGACTGAGCTTCACAGCTGTCTGTGGCACAGACTTCCAGAGATTCCCCACTCTCTGTATGAAGAAATTCCTCCTCAACTCAATGCCGAATGGCCTTTACCCTAAACTGAGCCACTTAGATGTAGCCCTCAACCTCCAGCCCTCACCCCATCCAGGCCAGCAGATACATGGGAATACCACCACCTTCAGGTTCCCATCCAAGCCACTCCACTTACTGACTTGGAAATATACCACCGTTCCTTCACTGTCGCCAGGTCAAAATCCTGGCATTCCCTCTCTAATGGCATTATCGGTCAATGCACTCAGGTGGACTGCAGCGGTTCAAGAAAGCAGCTCATCACCACCTTCTCAAGGGCAATTCGGGATGGATGATAAATGCTGGCCAGCCAGTGGCCCCCACATCCCACAAATGAATTTAACAAAAGTAAACTACCCTGTCTGTGCCCCTCCGAACTTTGAGTCCCTTAATAACTGGGGAGGCGATAGCTTAGTGGTATTGTTGCTGGAGTGTTAACCCAGATACTCAGGTGATGCTCTAGGGGACCTGGGTTCAAATTTTGCCACGGCTGATGAGGGAATTGGAATTCAGTAAAAAGAAATGGAAACGCACGGCCAATGATGACTATGAATCGGTTGTTGGAAAAACCCATCCAGTTCATTCAATGTCCTTTTGGGAATTGTATCTTTACATGGTCTAGCCTGGCCTACACATGACACCAGACTCACGGGAATGTGGACATCCCTTAATTGCCCCCTGGGCAATTAGGGATGAACAGTAAATGCTGGCCTAACCAGTGACAACCACGTTCCCTGATTGTTTTTATTTTCAATCCAGTTCCAGCATTAGCTTTCCCTGCTCTTTCTCTCTCCAATCTGACAGGCTGCCACCTTGCCACAGGTGCTGCCACCTTGCCACAGGTACTGCACACAGCACTGTCTCTATATATAATGTACATATATAATCACAGTTAACTCAGATTGCCTTGACGTGGAGTCAACATTGTCATTTGCCTTCTTACGGATGAAAATTCAAACTGAGAGACCCCCTCTGCCAGCTGGTCTGGAATAAATTAGCTGAATGTTAGTAATATATCTTGCAGTCAGTATCTACACTTCAGCATCAGTGAGGTTAAAACAAAAAGATTTCCTCTGTTCACTCTCACACCATTAAACCCCAACTGTGATTTACAAACAAGTAAAATGCTCGGTCAAACATTGATGTCTAACTGTGATGTCAACAAAGCTCTGACGGAAGACTCAGTTTAGGCCCCAGGATAGCTAGCCCTGGGTAAATTCTACAATGTGCCACTGCCCGTCAGTATCTGTGACGTCTGTCTGTTTTAGGTATGCAAAAGTTCCTCTGCTGCATTTTGTCAAGTATTTTTGTTATTCAGTTGAGAAAAGTGTATGTTGCAAGGCAAGGCTTCTGCCTACTACCAAACCACACCCCCCCCCCCCCACCCCAGCAACCAATTGGCTCACCAGGCCCACAGTTAAGGGGCAACCACCTTCGCTGTGGGTCTGAATCACATATGTAGGCCAGGCACAGTTAGGTCCGGCAGAATTCCTTCCCAGGAGGGCACGGGTGTGCCGGTTAGGCTGTTGTGTTAATTGTACCGTTGCAGAGACTGACATTAGAGTCCACATTTCACCTTAATCAGAAAACCACACGGTCAGAGGGTCAGCGCTGAGGGAGCAATGCACTGTCGGAGGGTCTGCGCTGGGGGAGCAATGCACTGTCGGAGGGTCAGCGCCGGGGGAGCAATGCACTGTCGGAGGGTCCGTGCCGATGGAGCAATGCACTGTCGGAGGGTCAGCACCGAGGGAGCAATGCACTGTTGGAGGGTCTGCGCTGAGGGAGCAATGCACTGTCAGAGGGTCAGCGCTGAGGGAGCAATGCACTGTTGGAGGGTCTGCGCTGTGGGAGCAATGTACTGTCGGAGGGTCAGCACCGAGGGAGCAATGCACTGTTGGAGGGTCTGCACTGAGGGAGCAATGCACTGTCAGAGGGTCAGCGCTGAGGGAGCAATGCACTGTTGGAGGGTCTGCACTGGGGGAGCAATGCACTGTCAGAGGGTCAGCGCTGAGGGAGCAATGCACTGTTGGAGGGTCAGCGCTGGGGGAGCAATGCACTGTCAGAGGGTCAGCGCTGAGGGAGCAATGCACTGTCAGAGGGTCAGTGCTGAGGGAGCAATGCACTGTCGGAGGGTCAGCTCCGAGGGAGCAATGCACTGTCGGAGGGTCAGTGCTGAGGGAAATCTGGTGTCATTCTATCACAATGCACCTTTACTGTTAGGAGCTTGTCGATCCTGCATTGCATGCTTTTGCCAATGTTTGCTACTGAACACCCAATCTGCAAAGCATCCAACGGCCTCAGACAAAGGACAAGGAAAGTTCCTGATTGCTGGTGGCAGCGACTGTGCCAGGAGAAGTGTGGCTGGGATTTTACAGGCACAAGACTAGGCTGGTGTGAAAGTGTAGAGTGCAAATCTCCAGGTAGGACCTGAAAAGTGCCTGGATTGGGTCATGGCCCTAGAACAGTACAGCACAGGAACAGGCCTTTTTGCCGACCATGTCTGTGCTGTCAGTAAAGCTATTCAAAAGTAATCCCATCTGCCTACACATGGTCCATATTCCTCTGTTCTTTGCCTGTTCACATTTTCTGTGAAAATGCCTCTTAAACTTTGCTGTCGCGTGTGCTTCTGCCACCTTATTTGACAGTGCATCCCAGGCACTTAACCACTGCCTTTGTTTTAAAAAAAGACTGCTCACAGTTCTCTTTTAAATTTTCCGTCTCTCACCTCGAAACAATCCACCCTATCCATCCCTCTCATAACTGTATACACTTCTGTGAGGTTTGCACTTCAGTGTCGAAACTGTTGTTGTAGCTAATGCACTCCAATCCCGGCAACATCCTGATAAACCTCTTTTGGACCCTCTCCAGAGCCTCCTATAGTGTGCCCACCAGAACTTCCCATTCTGTTGTGTTGTTTTGGTAGGAACAACTGAACTGGAAAGCAGATCGGAAATGTGCTGGAGAAACTCAACGGGTCCAGCAGAACCCAGCTAGAGACAGGAACAGAGTTAACACTTCAAGTCTGGTATGACTCCTCCACAGAACTCCGGAACTTCTTCGCTTCCCAAAGAGTAGTCATGCTGAACTCAAAAGAACAACCCTACGTTTTCCTTTCCGTAGATGCTGCTAGTCCTGCTGGGACTCTCCTGCATTATCTATTTTCGTAGAAAATACAACCAAAGAAGGCATTGTCTCAGTGTCAGACCAGTATGATGCTTGTGAACGGCTCAGAAGAGAGGTTCAGGTGCTGTTAGGAATGACCCTAATAATCTGGTGGGACCCATTTGGGGGTGGCTTCAAGGGAGAGGGTTGGTCGTAGAGAAGCTACCAAAGGAGTCAACAGGTGGTAGGTTAATCCCTCCTGGCTACCCACTGGTGTTGCTTTCCTCAATGACACTGTCATTCCCACCAGCCTAACTTCCAATCGCTGCCAGCTGATCTTCTACATCCCAACCTCCCTAAATCTGAGGTCATCCAAAGTGGGTTCTGTTCCCCTATCACCTTCCCCAAGACAGCTGGAGCTCACTGACTTATATTGGCTTCCAGCCCAGTGACATTTCAAGTTTGAAGTCATTCCATTTGTGATCTGCTATCACCCTCTATGATCTCTGCGCTCTTCCTAATTCTTGTTCAGTTTTGGAAACCTAGTCAGCATTGATGAGTTGGGCTGAAGGGCCTGTTTCCGTGCTGTATAGCTCTATGATTCTAATTCCACCCAGTGTGAACATCCACTGATTCCTGATCACTCTTCCATAAGTGGCCATGCCTTCAACTACACAAGAGGCCTAAACTCTGGTGTTACCTCCCCCTCTGCCCTTGTTAAAATCCATCTCTCGGGCTCAAACAAGACTGTTTCAGCAAGGCACTGGTGATCTGGCCATATGTCTCCCTGGGATGTTTCTTTACATTAAAGGCCCCATGTAACATGACATTGTCATTCTCCACTTCTGTCACTGCTCTATCTGCAGTCTTTGTTCTGTGTTCATGATATGACCTATTATGTGTGTGGATTATCTGTTTTGCAATAAATAAACTGCCATCAGGTCTCTTTAACAAACAACAAATCTTGACTTTTTGCAAAACTCAGAGTGACAGCGCTTGACATCAAGACTGTATTTGACTGTGTGTGGCATCAAGGAGCCTGAGCAAAACTGGAATCAGGCAGCAAATTCTCCACTGGTTGGAATCAGACTTGACAGATAGGAAGATGGTCGTGGTTGTTGGAGGCCAGTCATCTCATTAATGACTTCCCGCCATCATGAGGCCAGAAGTTGGGATGTTTGCCAATGATTGCACAATGTTCAGCTCCATTCACAACTCCCCAGGTGCTGAAGCAGCCTGTGTTCGAATGCAACAAGATCTGGTCAATGTGCAGGCTCGGGGGAAGAAATAGCAAGTAACATTCACAAATGTCAGACAATGAAAGCCTCTGATAAAAGGCGATCTAACCTCTGCCCCTTGACATTCAATTGCATCACCATCACTCACTCCCCCACCGTCAAGATCCTGGGGATTACCTTTGACCAGAAAGTCAAGAGGACTGCAACAGGTCATCACATCCTGACTCCCCAGAGCCTGTCCACCATCAACACAGCACAAGTCAGGAGGGTGTGGCAATATTCCCCACTTGTCCTGGATGGGTGCAGCTCCAAAAACAGTCAATAAGTTCGACTCTATGCAGGACAAAACAGCCCCCGGCACCACATCCACCAACATCTACTCTTTCCACCACCGACGCTCAGTTGCAGCAGTTTGCTCCATCTACAAGATGCACTGCAGAAAACTACCAAGGCTGTTTACACTGTACCTTCTAAATCCACAACCACTTCCACCTAGAAGGACAGGGGCAGCCCATACATGGGAGCACCAGAGCCCTGCATGATCCCCCTCCGAGCAACTCTCCATCCCAACTTGGAAAAATATCGGCCATTCCTTCAGTGCGGCTGGGTCCGAACCCCTGGAATTTCCTCCCTAATGGACATGTGGGTCTACCCTCCAGCACGTGGGCTGCAGCGGTTCAAGAAGGAAGCTCACCCCTACCTTCTCAAGGTGACAACCAGGGCCGGGGTGATAAATACTGGGCTCAGCCAGCAACACCCAGGCTTCATGATTGCATAAAGAAAATAAAATGGCTGAGCATCATTCTGTTCTGTTCTGACGGAGTCACAGTTCTTTATTTGCAGCACAGAAACATGCCCTTCAGCCCATCATTTCTGTGTCTGTAATCAAACATCTGTCTATTCTAATTCTGCTCTTCAGCATCACGTATCTGGAACTTGCCTGGGAAGACAGTGAACAATTGTTTCTCCACAGCCTTCCTTCCTCAACGCTTCCCTAATCCTCACACCCAACTGGTTGTCGATTGATCATCCCTAATTGCCTGGAGGGCAGTTAAGAGTCAACCACATTGTTGTGTGTCATATATAGACCAGACCAGGTAAGGACAGCAGGTTCCCTTCCTGAAGGGCATGAGTGAACCAGATGGGTTTTCCTGACAATCAACAGTGGATTCACAGTCATCATTAGATTCTTAATTCCAGGTATTTATTGAATTCAAATTCCACCATCTGCCATGGCAGAATTCGAACCCAGGTCCCCAGAATATTAACTAGGTCTCAGGATTAACAGTTTCATGATAATCCCACTCAGCCATCACCTCCCCTAATCCAAGTGCCTTGTTATACTACCTTTAATATTAACTTCTAACATTTTCTTTTTGAAAAATATAAACCTTGCTGGCTTTCTGTCTCCTTTATTTGAATAGAGAAATTACGTTCGCTATTGCCCGATCTAATGGAACCTTCCCTGAATCTAATGAATTGAAGACAATGCATGAAATATTTTGCTGGCTATTTCTTCTAAAACCCTAGGATGGAAACCATCTGGACCTGTCAATTTGCAGTTCCAAGAATTTACTCAGAATTACTTCCCTGCCATTATAAATGTTTGAGTTCCTCCCTCCTTTTCAATTCATGGTTTATAGCTATTTCTGGGATGTTACTTGCATCGAGTCTCACGTGAATGGTTTGAAAATATCTGTGCAATTCATCTGCCATCTCTTTATCTTCCATTACTAATTCCACAGACTCATTTTCTATCAGACCAATGCTTACTTTTATCTGAGAGATAGTAGGAACTGCAGATGCTGGAGAATCTGAGATAACAAGGTGTAGAGCCGGATGAACACAGCAGGCCAAGCAGCATCAGAGGAGCAGGAAAGCTGACGTTTCGGGCCTAGGCCCTTCTTCAGAAATAAAGGCCTGAAACGTCAGCCTTCCTGCTCCTCTGATGCTGTCTGGTCTGTTGTGTTCCTCCCACTCCACACTGTGATATCAATGAATTCCTCCAGTCTGTATGTGGGTTCAAGTCCCCCGCGATCATTGATTTACATTTTTGATAAGGTCCTATTACATCTTCCTGAATACCCTGACGTACCATATGGTTACTGTCAGGGCCTGCGTACAACTCCAATGATATGGTGTCGCAGCAGCTCAATGATTATCCCTACTACCCCACAGCACCGGGGACATGGGTTCAATTCCAGGCTTGGGTGATTGTGTGGAGTTTGCATGTTCTCTCTGCATCTGTATGGGTCTGTTTTAGTTTCATCCCACAGTCCAAAGAGGTGCAGGTTAGGTGGATTGACCTTGGGGAAATATAGGGGAGTGGAGGGGTGGTATGAACTTGATTGGCCAAATGGCCTGCTTCTGCATTGTAGGGATTCTGTGAAGTGACCTCTTGCCTTTATCATTCTTCCTCTCTTCCCAGGCTGCTTCTGTGTCTTAGGTTTCCAAATTAAGTTCATCCCTCTCTATTGTGCTAGCATCATCATTAATTGACAGTGCTCCTCCTCCATCCTTTCCTTGCTTCCTAAATACGTCATACCCTTGAATATTTAGGTCACTATCAAAATCATGCTGCAAGCCCGTCTCATTTGTAGTCGTTAGATTGTGCTTGTTTATCTCAATTTATACTTTTTATGGCTAGTTCATGTTTTGTTTCATTCAAGTGCAGTACCTTTTATTAAATTTGTAATCTCTGATTGTATTTGATTTGCTCTTTGATCTGCATTCTGTTTATCATTTGATCTCTTCCTCTACATATTCTCTCGGTGTTTGATTCACCATAGCTTTCCAATTTCAGGCCCTTTGTTCTCAATATTTAGTGGCATTTCAGGTGTGCAGATCTGCCATTGCAGGAAGTTCAAAGCGAATGGCAAAGAAAGCTATCGTCTCATGTGTGATCAGGGTCTGCAGTGCATTCCCCTGAGTGTATAGTGGAGCTGGATTCAGTGATTATTTAAAGGGCTGGAGAGAGTCAGCCAATGGCAAGAGATCACAGGCTGGGATTACTTTCCTTAGAGCAGAGAAGGCTAAAGCCAATCTGATTGAGGTGTGCAGAGTTCGGAGGGGCACAGACTGTGTTTGTTAGGGAGGGACATCTCCCCTTAGTATAGAGGTCAACAAACAATAAATACAATTTTAAAGTCAGGGCAGAGGAGGTTTAGAGGGCATTTGAGGTTTCGAGCCCAGAGGGAGGTGGCTATCTGGAAGGAACTGACTGCAAGGGTGTCAGAAGCAGCAACATCAAGACATTGAGAAAGTATTCAGATGGACACTTGAAACAGGCATACAAGACCATGTGCAACTTGCTGGAAAATAGGATTAGATGAGATGTATATTTAATGACCAACAAAGGACACATGGGTCACTTTTCATGTGGACTGCCATTTGTTGTGATCCAGGAACATGCTGCCAGAAGGAGCATGTACAGAGATTCAAAAGGAACTTCCAGGAGCTGTCAATAACATAAAGTCCTCTCCGATGAAGGGTCCAGGCCCGAAACGTCAGCTTTTGTGCTCCTGAGATGCTGCTTGGCCTGCTGTGTTCATCCAGCCTCACATTTTATTATCTTGGATTCTCCAGCATCTGCAGTTCCCATTATCTCTAATAACATAAAGTTAATTGGATCAATAACTTTAAAAATCACCAGCATACAATTAAAGTCATGAGCACTGGTTGTCATGTCACTCCTGGGAGACATGAATTCATAATCTGTACTTGGTTGCAATTAAATTCGATTAATAAATCCCAAAAGTAAGACTAGTCTTAGAGATCATGATTTGTTTTGATTTTTTTTTACAAAACCCAGTTAGTTCACTCTGGGTAATGTCAGTGTAAGAGTAATATCGCCAGACTAGCAACACAGAGTCCTGCACTAGAGTTTAAGTCCCACCACAGCAGATGGTCAAATTTCAATTCAATTAAAACCTGGCTGTAATATCAATGATAATAAAATGTGAGGCTGAATGATATCAATATCAATGATGTCGTTGCCAATTGTCCTAAATGGCAGGAGGGGGCGCTGGGACACAGTGACTGGGTAATGAGGGAAGGCTTCTGGATTTAAAGAAGTTTCAACTCAGTTTCAGGACTGGCGAACATTATAGTCCATTGTAATTGTAAAAACCCATCACTGATGAAATCTTAGGTAACAAGGTGTACAGCTGGATGAACACAGCAGGCCAAGCAACTATCACTGATGAAATCTTGTCACCTTAATCCAGTCTGGCCTAAACATGTCTCCAGTCTCACAGCGATGTGGTTGACTCTTGACTGCCTCTGAAATGGCCACAACAGGTCACTCAGTCCAAAGGCCAATTAGGGACAGGCATACAACCAACAGAAGAATTTTGTTTAAAACCCCCTCGAGATTCTATCAGAGAAGAGTTCCAAGCAGCCTCACAAATGAGGGGACAGTGGAGAAAAAGCATCATGAAAACATCACAGCCTATGTATCAACCTCCTACAAGACACAAAACGTTTTCTCTTTATCTCACGTTTAATAGGCTTTCCAGATGGTGCTCTACAGTCAGAAAACACAGCACAATCATAATTGGATAGAGACACGAGACTAAATGATCAATTTAATGCTCAGTAATACATTTCTTTTGAAAAAAAATCACATTGTCCGACGCAAGCTGCTGGTCGCTTCTCCACACTTTATGTCAGCGGTTCCCAATCTCCCAGATTCAATGGGTTCAGTTCAAGGCTCCAGTTCTTCATTTTTGTGTTAAAAATTGTTTGGTCACGCGTTGCTGCTTGTACCAGACAGACCAGGTGCATGGGTCATTGGCTGGGCCCAACATTTATCACCCCGTCCCTAGCTGCCCCCTTGAGAAAATGGGGGGGGAGCTGCCTCCTTGAGCCGCTGCAGTCCATGTGCTGTAGGGTAGACACACAATGTCCCTTAGGGAGGAATTCCAATGACTTGGACCCAGCCACACTGAAAGAATGGCCGATATATTTCCAAGTTGGGATGGGGAGTGGCTCAGAGACGGGGAACTTGTAGGGGGTGGTGTTCCCATGTACCTGCTGCTCCTTGTCCTTCTGGATGGAATTGGCCCTGGGGTTTGGAAGGTGCTGTCTAAGGAGCCTCGGTGAGTCTCTGCAGGACATCTTGTAGATGGTGTACATTGCTGTGACTGTCTAACCTCTGTAGCATCTGCAGAGGAGGCCATTTATCCCACATTGTCCATGCTGGCTCTTTGACAGACTCATCCAGTGTCATCCCACCCCTCAACGTTCAGGCAAGGAGCCTGCAGAATCACTCATCACTGAAAACACGCAAATTGTCTTCACCGCAGTTCTGGCCAGTTTCTGCCCCAGGGGGTCATTAACCACTCTTTGTTATTTATAAATGTTTAATTTACCCTATCTTCCCGGCTTTTTGTTCAGCACCCAGAAACCAGCTGCATCAGCCACATGCTCACTGATGGCTACCTCATTATTCATCAACTCATTCAAACATTAACTTATGCTCCGCACAGAATGGCAGGCTCAAGGAGTGAGGCTGAATGGCCTCTTCTTCCTGTGTAACAGGCTTGAGAAGGGGGGTGCTGAATGGCCTCCTGCTCCTCTGTAACAGGCTCAAGGAGGGGAGAGAGGCAAGTTTCCTACATTCCACTGAGAATATGAAACCCTCAATTTTCACCCCACACACCCTCCCCACCCAGCTCCTGCACGTTCCCCACCTTCCTGCCTTGAAACCACACTCCCCTACGCAAATGGAACAGCCCCCTTTGTTCCACCACTCTGACCTTGCTGACTGAGTTGCTCGCTGTGCTATAACCCCTGGAGCCCACAATAACTCCAGCCTCTGCATCCTTCCCTGTCAGTCCCCTTCTCCAGATTTTCCCCTCCTCTCCCATCAACCATATCTGCTGAGTCACTGGGCGAGAGCTGAGCTGAGCAATGAGAGCCAACAGCGGGGGGCTGACAGTAAAGCTGGAAGCCTGGCACAGTGCGCCCGCATGGGTCAGATATGGAGCTGCTGGTGGGTTTGTGGGATGGAGGGCTGGGTGAAGACGAGGCACAGTGCCCCCCAACCCCCCCCCCCCCCACAGGTCAGAAATGGGTCTGTGGGATGGAGGGATGGGTGAAGATGTGGCACAGTGCCCCCCCCACCAAACCCCTCCCACAGGTCAGAGATGGGTCTGTGGGATGGAGGGCTGGGTGAAGAGGTGCCACAGTGCCCCCCCAACCCCCCCCCCAAGATCAGCGATGGGTCTGTGGGAGGGAGGGCTGGGTGAAGAGGTGGCACAGTGCCCCCCCAAGTCAGAGGTGGAGCCGACGATGGGTCTGCAGGTTGGCTGACTGTCGGAAGCACTTTCCGCAGACCGGGCAGGGGAAGGGACGCTCGCGGGTGTGCACCCTCCGGTGGTTGAGCAGCGAGGAGGCACAGATGAAGCGACGCGGGCAAACCGGGCAGGCGTAAGGCCTCTCGCCGGTATGGACACGCCGGTGGGTCTGAAGGATGGAGGGCTGGGTGAAGCGGCGCGGGCAGACTGGGCAGGCGTAAGGTCTCTCGCCGCTGTGCACCCGCCGGTGGGTGGCCAGCTCTCGGGCGCTCTTGAAGCGCTTGGGGCATTCCGGGCAAGGGAAGGGGCGGTCATCAGAGTGGACCCGCTGGTGGGCCAGCAGGCTGGAGGAGCGGGCAAAGCGTTTGGTGCACAGGGAGCAGGCGAAGGGGCGCTCGCCGGTATGGGTACGGCGGTGAGCCTGGAGGTTACGAGCCTGGCGGAAACGCTCACCGCAGACGCCACATGGGTAGGGCCGCTCCTCGGAATGAACCTGACGGTGCACCTTAAGCTCCTTGGCACTCTTGAAGCGCTTGTGGCAGCTTTCGCAGGGAAAGGGCCGCACATCAGAGTGGACACCAGCGTGGGCCGTTAGGCTGGAAGATCGGGCAAACGCCTTGCCGCACAGCGAGCAGGCAAAGGGGCGCTCGCCCGTGTGGCCCCTTTGGTGTGCCAGCAGCACTGCCAGCTGGGTGAAGCCCTTGCCGCAGACACCGCAGGGGAACGGCCGCTCGCCCTGATGCAGGCGCCGGTGAATCTTCAGCTCCTTCTCGCTCTTGAAGCGACGCTCACAGCCGTCGCATGGGTAAGGGCGCTCGTCTGAGTGGACCCGCTGATGGGCCGCCAGGCTGGAGGAACGGGTGAAACCCTTGCCGCACAACGGGCAGGCGAATGGGCGCTCACCCGTGTGGACCCGCTGGTGGGTCAGCAGGTTGGATGAGTACAGGAAGCCCTTCCCGCAGGCCGAACAGATGAAGGGCCTCTCCCGTGTGTGGCTGCGCCGGTGGATGGCCAGCTCTGACGGGTAGTTGAAGGCCCTGGTGCAGTCCCCGCACGGATATGGACGCTCCCCATCCCGCCGGCACCGGTGCCGCGCCATGTTGGATGCCCGACGGAAACCCAGGCCGCAGCCCGGGCACGAGAAGGGCTTCTCAGCCCCGCCCTTGGCCTCGGGGGTGGGAGCCGGGGCATCCGGATTGGTTACCGCTGCCAGCCCCGGGCCGGATGCTTCCTCTGGGGTTGGCATCTGTGGATCCTCCATCGCTGATCGTCCTGCAGAATTGGGAGCAGAGCCTGGGTCCTGATAGACGCACAGAGAGAGAGAGAGAGAGAGAGAGAGTGAGAGAGAGAGAAGGCGTGAGCAGAGCAGCAAGTGCGCTCCTTATCTAAGGAATGATAGACTGGGCATCAGAGGCAGTACAGAGACGGTTCACTCGGCTGATCCCGGGGATGGAGGGACTGTCTCATGGGGAGAGAGGTTGAGTCGGTTGGACCTGTATTCATTAGAGTTTAGGTTGACCACCCGATTGAAATGTACAAGATCCTTAGATTGGATTTGACAAGGCAGATGAGGAGAGGTTGTTCCCCCTTGTGTGGGAGAGTCTAGGACCAGACAGGCATCTAGGGGGTTGTCCATTGAAGACAGAGATGGGGAGGTATTTCTTCACTCCAAAGGGAGTAAATGTGTGATCCTTTACTGCAGAGGGCTGTCAAGGCTGGGTCATGACATATATTCAACGCTGAGATAGGTTTTTAATCAGATTAAAAGGTTATGGGGAAAGGGAGGGAAGTAGACTTCAGGACAATCAGATCAGTCAAGATCAGTGCAACAGACTTCTACGCCTACATCTTATTGCAAAGTCTTCACGAAACAGGGGACTATGCCCTTAGGCTGTCCAGGCTGGGTCATTAAGCGTAGTCAAGGATGAGAGGGTCAGATTTTTAATCTGAGGGGTAAAAGGCAGGAGAAGTGGAGCCAAGGGAGATCAGATTGGCTGTGATCTCAATGAATCAAAAGGTGGAGCAGATGAGAGAGGATGAATGACGTACACCTCATTCTTACGAACAGTGGGGCAGACTTGATGGGCTGAATGGACTCCTGCTCCTCCAAAGTCTTACTTTCCCACCACTTCTCCAAAATTCTGGACTGACTCGCCACAGAAAACACTATTTTCCAGGTTCAAACTCCCCGATAGCACTACTTCCCCACCACCTTCTCCCTCCCCGGTCGATAGGACCCCAACCACAATGGCGGCCGCCTCTACCCAGACCGCCCCGCGCGGGTGGGACCGCTCCATTGTCCCCAAAGGCGGTTAAAGGGTTCAATCGCGCAGACGCGGTCTCAACAGCTCCGCGCGCGTAGTGGAGGAGGCGGGGGGGGATTGTTGATGCGAGGCCAGGCGCGCAGGTGCGTTGCCAGCACCATCGCGAGGGGTGGTCGAAGGGGACAAAGTCGCATGCGCAGTCGCGGCACAGACGGTGTGATATATCCGGTGCGCATGCGCAACACCGGCGAGGCGGCAGCGACAAATCACGCACGCGTTGTACCAGGGCGGCCGTGGGAATGCACACGCGCGCAGGCGCCGGCAGCCGTGCATGCTCAGTAGGCATCGTCAGCCCCCCCGTGGCTGGCCTCACATCTGCGCGGGCGCAGTGCAGACCCTCACCAAGCGACGGTTATCTCCCCCTCCCCCCCTCCCTCCTTCGATCGGTAACGGACCCCGTCTGCAAACGCCCCCAATCAGTTCCCCCAGGCCCCGAAACCGCTCATCGGGCAGCCGCCAATGAAGGCTGAATACTGTGAGTGGACGTCAGCGGGTTGAGGGAGGTACGATCGCGGTGAAATACAAACCGGCGAATGTCCGATCGCTTTCGCTGGGGCGGGCGGCGCCTTGTGTCTCCTCTACCCCTCCTCCCCACCCCCCAGCCCCTCCTGACCACCAACAGCCCCCCCCGAGCCCACGTGACCCGTCTCTGATTGACAGCGGCCACCGACCAACCAGGAGGCGGACCCGCCTCGGAGGTCCGCCGGTCTTCCATCCAATGGGATTGCCGTGAGCGAGGGGGGCGGCTTCTGGAGGACCACAGGAGTCCTCCAACCAATTGGAGGGCAGTCCTCGGAGGACCGGGAAGTCCTCCAGGCAATGGGAGAGCGTAGGGCTTCGGCCTCCAGCGGTGGGGAGAGCGTGGAACGCGCGCGCACTTCCAGCAATGGGAGGGCGTGAAGAGGCGGTGCCTGGAGGCAGGGATGTGGTATATTCTGCCTGCGGCCAGAGGGGGAGCTCTTGTTATCATCAGGGAGATAATAAGGACAATATGTGTGAGAACTAATGTTTCTGTGGAAAGGGAGATGCACTTAGCACTTAGTTATCTCTGTTATATAACTTATATATACACACACACGCTAATTCCCTCCTGGACACTCTAGTCTATTCATCCACCATCCCCCCCCCTTCCCACAGCACCTTCCTATGGAACCGCAGAAGGTGGGTTGCCTGCCCCTTTACCTCCTCTGTGTTCACCATCCAAGGGTCTAAATAGTCTTTTATGGTGAAGCAGCGTTTCGCCTGTACCTCCTCCAATCTTGTGCATTGTATTCGCTGCACCCAATGTGGCTTTCTCTACAGTGGAGAATCCATTGGAGAGACTGCTTGCGGAACGCCTCCAATCTGTGTGCAAGCGTGACCCCCACCTTCCCATAACTGATCGTTTTAATACAGCGTCCTGCTCGCAAGCCCACTTGCCTGTCCTTGGCATGCTGCAGTGTTCCAGTGAATCACAGCACGAACTGGAGAAGCAACATCTCATCTTCAGACTAAGCACTTTACAGCCTTATAGAACATAGAAATGACATCACCAACCCAAGGAAACCTAAACAGATAAATAGAAAGCGGGACATAACACCAGCACTTCATCGGAGGCTCACTGATGATGTTACTAGAATGGTGACGAAACATCTGAAAACTAACCTTCCAGCTCAGCGAGCAAACTCACATGCAGAACATAGAAAAATACAGCACAGTACAGGCCCTTCGGCCCATGATGTTGTGCCATGGAATAATCCTAATCCAAAACTAAAATAACCTAACCTACATTCCCCTCAATTCACTGCTGTCCATGTGCATGTCCAGCAGTCGCTTAAATGTCACTAATGACTCCACTTCCACGACTACCACTGGTAAACTATTCCATGCGCTCACAACTCTCTGGGTGAAGAACCTCCCTCTGACGTCTCCTTTATACCTTCCTCCTAACACCTTAAAACTATGACCCCTCGTGGCAGTCAATCCTGCCCTGGGGAAAAGTCTCTGGCTATCCACTCTATCCATGCCTCTCATTACCTTGTACATCTCAATCAGGTCACCTCTCTTCCTCCTTCTGTCCAGAGAGAAAAGTTCGAGCTCAGCCAACCTCTCCTCATAAGGCAAGCCCTCCAGTCCAGGCAGCATCCTGGTAAACCTCCTTTGCACCCTCTCCAAAGCCTCCATATCTTTCCTATAATAGGGCGACCAGAACTGGACACAATATTCCAAGTGTGGCCTCACCAGGGTTTTGTAGAGCTGCAGCATAACCTCGCGGCTCTTAAACTCGATCCCCCTGTTAATGAAAGCCAAAACGCCATATGGCTTCTGACAACCTTATGCACCTGGGTGACAGCTTTGAGGGAGCTATGCACTTGAACACCAAGATCCCGCTGTATCTCCACACTGCCAAGAATCCTGCCTTTAATCCTATATTCAGCATTTAAGTTCGATCTTCCAAAATGCATCACTTCGCATTTATCTAGGTTGAACTCCATCTGCCATTGCTCAGCCCAGCTCTGCATTCTGTCAATGTCTCGCTGAAGCCTGCAATAGCCCTCGATACTATCAACAGCACCTCCAACCTTTGTGTCATCAACAAACATACTAACCCACCCTTCAACCTCCTCATCCAAGTCATTTATAAAAATGACAAAGAGCAGAGCCCTGTGAGACACCACTCAGCACTGACCTCCAGGCAGAATACTTACCATCTACAAGCACTCTCTGCCTCCTGTCAGCCAACCAATCCTGAATCCAGACAGCCAAATCACCCTGTATCCGGTACCTCCTGACTTTATCAATGAGCCTGCCATGGGGAACCTTATCAAATACTTTGCTGAAGTCCACGTACACCACATCCACTGCTCGACCCTCGTCAACCTGTCTCGTGACTTCCTCGAAGAACTCAACAAGATTTGTAAGGCATGACCTGCCACTCACAAAGCCATGCTGACTCCCTTTAATCACGCTATGCTTTTCCAAATAGTCATGAATCCTATCCCTCAGAATTCTTTCCAAAACCTTGCTGACCACCGACGTAAGACTGACTGGTCTGTAATTTCCAGGGATTTCTCTATTCCCTTTCTTGAAAAGAGGAACAACATTTGCCTCCGTCCAATCTTCTGGTACGACTCCCGTGGAGAGTGATGAAGCAAAGATCTTCACCAGCAGCTTTGTAACCTTTCTCGCTTCCGGAGCAACCCAGGATAAATCTGATCTGGCCCTGGGGACTTATCAATCTTAATGTTCGCCAAAATTTCCAGCACATCAACTTCCTCAATCTTGATCTGTTCAAGCCTGTTTACCTGCTTCTCAAAGTTCTCATTCACAACAAGGTCCCTTTCCTGAGTGAAAAACAAAGCAAAAAACTCATTTAGGGCTTCCCCTATCTGCTCAGACTCCACGCACAAGTTCCCTACGCTATCCCTGATTGGCCCTACCTTCTCCCTGATCATTCTCTTATTCCTCACATATGAGTAAAATGCCTTCGGGTTCTCCCTAATCCTTCCTACCAAGCCTTTTTCCTGCCCCCTCCTGGCCCTCCTCAGTCCACTTTTGAGCTCCTTCCGAGCCAGGCTGTAATCCTCTAAAGCTGTGCTAGACCCTTGCTTCCTCCACCTTACGAACGCTGCCTTTTTCGTTTTGACAGGAAGCACCTCTGTACCTGTCATCCAAGGCTCCTTAATCTTACCCCTTCTTACCTGTCTCAGAGGAACAAATTTATACATCACTCACAACAAATGCTCCTTAAACAGCCTCCACATGTCTGTGCCCTTTCTGTGGAACAATTGCTCCCAATCTCTACTTCCCAACTCCTGTCTGATAGCATCATAGTTTCCTTTTCCCCAGTTAAATATCTTCCCCTGGTAACTGCTCCTTTCCCTTTCCATGGCTATGGTAAATGTGAGGCTGTTGTGGTCACTGTCGCCAAAGTGTTCTCCCACCACGAGATCTGACACCTGTCCTGGCTCATCGCCGAGCACCAAATCCAAAATGGCCTCCCCCCTCGGCCTGTCCACATACTGAGTAAGGAAACCCTCCTGAACACACCTGACAAAAACGGCTCCATCCAAACCATCTGCACTAAGGAGGTTCCAATCTATGTTGGGAAAGTTGAAGTCACCCATAACAATAACCCTGCTACGTTTGCACTTTTCAACAATCTGCCGGCCAGTGAGTTTTTCAATCTCCCTCCTGCTATTTGGGGGTCTGTAGAAAACCCCCAGTGAGGTGACTGCTCCCTTGCTGTTCCTAACTTCCACCCATACTGACTCAGTCGACAAACCTTCCTCGGCAACCTCAGTCCATACCACCACAGTAGACGAGTCCTCAAAGGTTCTTTCAGCCGCCGTTATACTGTCCTTGACCAACAAAGCCACACCTCCCCCTCTTTTACCACCTTCCCAGACCTCAATGAAAGATCTAAACCCTGACCCTGCTCTATCCATGTCTCCAAAATGGCCACCACATTGAAGTCCCAGGTACCTATCCATGCTGCAAGCTCACCTACCTTATTCCGGATACTCCCGGCATTAAAGTAGACTCACTTCAATCCAGCTTGCTGTCTGCCAGCACACTCCTTTGGAGGTGAGGTCCTGACCATGTCGTCCCTATGCTCATCCTCCTGTGTACTAGGACTACACCTCAGTTTCCCAACCCCCTTCTGAGCTAGTTTAAATCCACCCGAATGGCACTAGCGAATTTCCCACCCAGGATATTCGTGCCCCTCTCATTCAAGTGGAGACCGTCCTGTTTGTACAGGTCCCACCTTCCCCAGAATGAGCCCCAATTGTCCATGTACCTGAAGCCCTCCCTTCTGCACCATCCCTGCAGCCATGTCTTCAGCTGAAATCTCTCCTTGTTCTTTGCCTCGCTATCACGTGGTACGGGTAACAAACCAGTGACGACCACTCTGTTTGTTCTAGCTCTCAGCTTCCACCCTAGCTCCCTGAAATCCTGTCTGACATCCCTATCCCTCTTTCTACCTATGCCGTTGGTGCCTACGTGGACCACGACTTGGGGCTGGTCACCCTCTCCCTTCAGGACCCTAAACACACGATCCGAGACATCACGGACCCTGGCACCTGGGAGGCAACACCAATCGTGAGTCTCTTTCGTTCCCGGCAAATCTTCTATCAGTCCCTCTAACTATTGAGTCCCCAATGACTATCACTCTCTTCCTATCCCCCCTTCCCTTCTGTGCAAGAGGGACAGACTCTGTACCAGACACCTGCACCCTACTGCATGCCCCTGGTAAGTCGTCCCCCCCAACTCTTCCCCAAACGCTATACTTGTTTTTCAGGGGAGCGACCACAGGGGATCCCTGCACTGACTGCTTTTTCCCCCTTCTAACAGTTACCCAGCTTTCTTCACGCTCAGGAGTAACTACTTCCCCTTAACACTTGTCTATCGCTGACTCTGCCTCCCGAATGATCCGAAGTTCATCCAGCTCCCGCTCCAGTTCCCTAACGCGGTCTTGGAGGAGCAAGAGTTGGGTGCACTTCCTGCAGACGTATTTGGATGGGACACTAATGGCGTCCTTCACCTCATACATCATGCAGGAGGAACATCCCTCTACCTGCTCTGCCATCCCTGCTAATCCCCTAAACAGAAGGCTAAAAAAAGAGAAGCTGACCTTGATTTGTCCCTGGTGTGTAAGGTTAGAGGAGGTGGATGGGTGGGAGGCCCTACAAGGGTAGGGTCTCGGGTTTACACGACGATCACTTATATAGCTGAGGGATGAAAAGAAAGGTCCCTCCCTTCCCAGAAACTCTACTTAAGTCATTTCTGTTAGTCATTTTGTCGTCCAAAATGGCACTGGATTGTATGGAAGAAACACTTTTCATTGTCTTTTCCCAAATACACTGGAAAATAAATTAATTCAGTTGAACCTATCTCCTTTTGCTTTCTGCAACATTACCCCAAATGACGACATTGTGTGTAAGGCACTTGCTGCACCTGCACACACTTTCTGAGATGCAGATACACCCAGACTCCTGTGTACCTTAGAATTCTGTTCTGTCTCCCTGTCTTTCCTTTCAAATAAAGTGCTTCTCCTCTCTTCCCCCCATCTTCCCACATTATGCCTACATCTCCTCCAAATTGCTTGCCTATTTATCCAAATGTCCAAATCCCTTTGCAGACTCTAATCACAGCCTTGAGAACAATTTCCAACCCATGTAACAAATTTCATCACAGGAAAGGTGTCGCTGTTAGGTAGACCCACAGTGTCCCTCAGGGACGGAATTCCAGGGATTCGGGCCCAGCCAGACTGAAGGAACGGCCCACGCATTTCCAGGTCAGGACGGGGAGTGGCTCGGAGGGAAGGATCTTGCAGGGGGCTGGAGTTCCCATATACAGCTGCCCCTTGTCCTTCTGGATGGAAGTGGCCGTGGGGGGGTTTGGAAGGTGCTGTCTAAGGAGCCTCGGTGAGTTTCTGCAGGGCATCTTGTAGATGGTACACACTGCTGCGACTGAGCGTCGGTGTTGGGGGTGGGGGGGAATGTTTGTGGATGTGATGCCCATCATGCAGGGGTGGGGGGGCAGTTCCACTTTGCCCCTGGATGGTGTCAAGCTTCTAGAGTGTTGTCAGAGCTGCCCCCATCCAGGGCAAGTGGGGAGTAGTCCCTCACCTTCCTGCCTTGTGCTTTGTCGATGGGGGAACAGGGCTTTGCAGGGGGAGTCAGGAGGGGGAGTTGTTCGCTGCAGGATTCCCATCCTCTGACCTGCTCCTGTAATCCCTGTGTTTATATGGAGCTAGGTCCAGGTCAGTTTCTGGTCAATGGTTACCCCCAGGATGTTGATAGTGGTGGCAGGATGCAGGGAAGAGGACGATCAGTGATGGTAACACCATTGACCATCAAGGGGCTGTGAGTTTGATTTTGTTTGGTTGGAGATGGTCACTGCCTGATACCTGTGCAGTGTCCCACCTCACTGGAGGGAGCTCACTGAATGTCAAGCCCCACTCTTCCTGGAGTCATCACAAAAGCTCGAGATTTTTCAAAACCATCCCCGCCTTGACCTGCCTTTCAGACCTAGATTGACAGAAAGTAAGGACCCGGTTTCTGTATGAAAAATAATAACAATTTATGACAAATAATTACATTTTAGCTGCAGATACACAGTTATTGAACCATCACTGTATTTCTCTATAGGTTCAAACTGTAAGCCCTTGATAAAACTCAGCCCCTAAGCAGACAAATAGACCGACGCAACAACACATTGGTGTTATGGATGTGGGGGAAAACGGAGACGGTAGTTCAATGGACGCTGTCCACAGACTCCACTGAAATGATCTCCCTCTTCTCGATTTCTCATTTCCACCTACTTTGCCCTACTTGCAGGAGGCACAGGGCAACTGGTCCGCAAGTTACAAAGTCTCTGGACTACTGTTAAAAAGGGCCGTTGCTGGCAGAAACTGGGTGTGACTGGAGGTTCGTCCCTTCACTCTCAACTGAACAAACCCCAAACGACAGAGCATCCCAGCAGTTCCCACAGTAGAGTAAAAGGGCAGATGGACAGGTCGACAGGTCAAGTCTGATTGGGCATGGCATGGGGCAGAGAAACCAATGGGGTACAAAGATAGGCAGCCCCCAAACTGAGTTAAGGTAGCCAAGTGTGCACTCTGGACGTTGCACAAGTGTTGTCTCTTAATACCATCACATGGAACTTCTGGCTGCTTGCCTTGGCTTTGGTGGAGCAACGCATCCTGGAGAGGCGCTCATGCCCAGAATTTCCAGCTCAGGATCAGTGCCAGTCACTACGGAATTAGGGTCACGCAGAGAGGTGACCGAGGGAGAAAAAGAGAGAGTGACAGAGAGTCCAAAATACAAGGTGAAACGGAGGTGCAGCGTGAAAGAGAGAGAACGGGGGTGACGTAGAGTGCAACAGAGACAGGTGGGGGAGAGGAGGACAGAGAGAAGGTGATGGAGATAAAGAGAGTGAGAGCGAGAGCAGCCTCGGTTCATCAGCTGTGGTGTCGTGGCTAGTTAGTGTCTCAGCCGCCTCTGCCTGACACAGGTACATCCAATGGGGACAGCGAGAATCTTCTTGATGAGCTGGGTCCTTCCTCCAGAGCGGCTCCAGTACCACACGTCGATGGTGTGCGAGAGTGGGATAGAGTCAAGGCGAATGCTGAAATTTGGGGAACTCTCTAACCCCGGGACCACACAGTTCTTCTGCAGACACTCGGCCTCTCTGATGGTCGGTGGGTAGCGGTCAGGGTCCGTGCAGATTCTGGAGGGAGAGAGGGACAGTCATTTCAACCTCTCCCTCTGTCACAAACTCAGTGTTTCCCACAGCCCCGAGTGTCTTCATAGAGCCCAGCTCACTCCGTCTCACTCTTGCACTCACATACTCTACCTCTCCGTCTGTCTGTCGCTCTCACTCTCCCTCTCTCTGTCTCACTCACTCTCTGTCTGTCCCTCACTCCCAGTGTCTTTCAATCTCTGTCTCTCTCTCTCTAATTCTCTCTCCATCCCTCTCACTCTGTTTCTCTGTGTATCCATCCCAGAATATTTTTGCCCCCTACCCCATACCTTTCTGTCAATGTCTGGTCCATCTCCTCCTCTCTGCCTGTCTGTCTCTCTGTCACATCTCCCTGTTTCTTTTTCTCTCCCTCCCACCTGTGTTTCAATCTCTCACGTTGTTCCCCTCTCGCTCTGTTTCTTAGTCACACACTCTTTCTCTCTCTCACTGTTGCTAACTTTCTCTTCTCAGCACTTCCACTGTCACTCACTCTCACTAACTCTCAATTTCTCCCACTATCCGACCCCCCCCACACAGATAT